>NC_081555.1:164373815-164381315 GCF_963082655.1 Stomoxys calcitrans | reverse complement strand
CAAAATTGAAACAGTATGACTTTGAAGAACAATTTCACTTGTGTATATGCATACACATCGAGAAGTATATCATTATATATTTAATACGTTAAGTATATAATTATGGGTCCCAACTCCTTGCTAAATGTTCGAAATTCTCTTGGCATTATTTTGATTCGAAAATTGTATAAATTTTCTTGTTATAAGCGCCCTAGAGTATGCTACATTTAAGGCACATAACAATGAATTGACATTAGTTACTCTTGAACTCCTGAGAGAATGAATGAAATGCTACTGCTCTGCTACTGAAGCTAGTACACTACGGGTTGTTGTTTTTGTGAGACACAACCGAACACAGGCTCTCGTGCCCAGAAAAGAGTTGCCAATGTTGACAACATAAAAAAATAACAATAAAAGTGTGCTAAGTTCGGCCGGGCCGAAATTTAGGAACTTGCCACCATGGATTCTGCTAAAATATGGGAGCTACATCTAGTTATAGACAGAATTGGATCGTACTTGGCGCAGTTGTTGAGAGTGATAACAGAACACTATATGCAAAATTTCAACAAAATCGGATAAAAATCACGGCTTGTAAGGGCTCAAGCAGTCAAACCGGGAGATCGGTTTATAAAGGAGGTATATCAGCTTCTTGACCGATTTGAACCGTACTTGGCACAGTTCTTGAATGTCATAACAGAAAACTACGTGCAAAGTTTCAGCTAACTCGGGCAAAAATTGTGGCTTCCAGGGGCAAGAAGTCAAGAAATCGGTCTATATGGGAGCTATATCCAAATCTGAACCGATGTGGACCATTTGCAATCCCCAATGCACCCTCCACCCCAAAAGCACCACCCAAATTCAAAAGTGGACCCATAAAAACAATATGGGTATCAAATGAAAAGTATACAGGAGTAGCTAACGAATCTAGCATACAAATTCATGTCGAAGTATAGGGGGTCACCCACCCTCACAAAAACGCCCAAAATGGGCACATTAGCCAATCACAGATATATGGGACTCGGTTTGTTTGTTCCGTATAGACTGAAAAACGGCGGAGCCGATATTCTCGAAATTTTCGCATATTATGCAGGTCGGTCTGGAAGGAAACATAGGCTATATAATTTTTAGGTAGCGGAAGGGGGACGGACCCTTCCCCTTTATGCCAAAAACACAACCCAAAATCAAAAGTGGACCGATCGGGACTATATAGGCATCAAATGAAAGGTATTGGAGAGCAGAAAACGAATAGGTTATTAAAATTTGGGTCTAAGTACCCATCGGGCCGCCCCAACCCCAAATCTCCCCCAAACAGACATATTGGACGTTCATTTCAATATGGGACTCAAATGAAAAGTATTAGGCAGTAGATTACAAATATGGCATAAAACATAAATTCCATGTAATGGTAGGTCGCCCACCCCCAAACACCCCCAAATGGGCATATTAGCCGGCCATGACTATATGGGACGCAAAAGTAAGGTATTAGGGAATAGATTACGAATATGACATTAAAATTTGTGTTCAAGTCTTGGTGGCGCTTTTCCTCCTAAACATACGTCAAATGGGTTATTTGATCCATTTTGACAATAATGGACTCAAATGAAAGCTATTTGGGAGTAGAAAACAATTTTGGAGCCAAGTGTTTTGGGGTACGCCCTAAAGCACCCCCTAAACTGGACTTCATTTCCATTGGGAATAAAGAACGAATTTGATATCTATTGTCAGTGCAAAGTGCTGGTGGCCGCCTCAGCCCCAAAACACCTTCAAAACGGTTCATATTTACCGGCCATGGGAACATGGAGCTCAAATTAAAAGGAAGGAAGTGCAGCACGAATTTGATATCCATATTTGAGTCGAAATGTCTAAGCTGCCATCCCTCCCCTAATGAGAACATTACCCTTAGGAAGAACATTATCACCAGGAATCGAAAAAGGGCAAATTCTCACACATCAATGAAAGCTTTCCGATTCAAGTTTAAACTCAATGATAGGGAACCTGTTTTTATAGCCGAGTCCCGAACGGCATCCCGCAGTGCTACACCTCTTTGGGGAACATTTTTTTAATTAACCATGCATGGCATTGTACCTCGCAAATGTCACCAACATTAAGAGGAGATAAACATCGCTTTGTCCGATGTTCTCGCCAGGATTCAAACGCGTTTAGCGTCATAGACTACAATGACAGGAATTCGATATCCGCATTCAGGGCGAAGTGTCTCCACCCTAAAAAGAGATTAGAAAGTTCAAGAAGGCGCAGCAGAGTGGGCCCGGTTCGGCTAGTTATAATATATTCTTGATCGTCTCGACGTTCTGAGTCGATCTAGCCATGTCCGTCCTTCCGTCTGTCCAAATAACGATAGAGGTAGGACACGTAAGGCTAGCCGCTTAAAATTTTGCACAGATACTTAATATTGATGTAGGTCGTTGGGGATTGCAAATGGGCCGTATCGGTTCAGATTTAGATATAGCTCCCATATGAACCGATCTCCCGATTTGACTTCTTTAGCCCCTGGAAGCCGCAATTTTTGTCCGATTTTGCTGAAATTTTGCATGTAGTGTTCTGTTAGGTCTCCCAATAACGGAGCTAAATACGGTCCAAATCGGTCTATAACCTGATATAGCTCCCATATAAACCGATTACCCGATTTGACTTCCTGAGCCCCTAGAAGCCGCAATATTTGTCCGATTTGGCTGAAATTTTCCACATAGTATTCTGTTTTGTCTCCCAATAACGGAGCTTAATACGGTCCAAATCGTTTAAGAACCTGATATAGCTTCCATATAAACCAATCTCCCGATTTGATTACTTGAGTCCCTGGAAGCCTCAATTTTCATCCGATTTGGCTGAAATTTTGCTTTAAGTATACTGTTATGTCTTCCAATAACGGAGCCAAATACGGTCCAAATTGGCGTATAGCCTGATATAGCTCCCATATAAACCGATCTCCCGATTTGACTTTCTGAGCCCCTAGAAGCCGCAATTTTTGTCCGATTTGGCTGAAATTTTACATATAGTGTTCTACTTTGACTTCCAACAACTGTGCCAAGTACGGTTTAAATCTGTGTATAACCTGATATAAACCGATTTCCCGATTTGACTTCCGGAGCCCATGGAAGCCTGAATTTTCATCCGATTTGGCTGAAATTTTGTACATGGTGTTCTGTTATGACTCCCAAATAATGTGTTAAGTGGGGTTCAAATGGTTCTAGAACATGATATAGCTCCCATATAAACCGATCTCCCGATTTGACTTCTTGAGCCCTTACAAGCCGCAATTTTTATCCAATTTGGATGAAATTTTACATATAGTGTCCTGTTATGACTTTTAACAACTGCGATACTCAGCGCAGTCTAGGTCTAATTCGGTCTATAACCAGATATAGCTCACATATTTTAGCACACTCCATGGTGGTGGGTTCCCAAGATTCGTCACGGCCGAACTTGGCACGCCGAACTTCATTCTGCAAATCATTTTTCTCTACATTGGCAACTCTTTATCTTAAACAGAAAACCCTAAGACTCTTGCACGTATTCATCTTCTGCCTTAACACTCACTTATATCCACCCAAACAAATACACAAAAGTTCTTCGCTGCAAGGCATAATAGAAATGACAAGTATTCACTTACCGCTACCCAAGAAGCGGATGGCTTTTGTGGAAAAGGAAACAAGTCTATTATGTTGTTATTATAAGCCCTAAAGTATATTTGTATTTTTCGACACAAAAATACACACACACACATACACACACATTCATGCTTACTTAGTTGCCTATGAATAAATGGTATATAAGTGCCCCTATGAAAATCATGCTACATGACATTGTAAATGGAGCGAGATCAGGAGTGTAGTGAAACATGGCCCTTTGGAAACTCAAGCGAAAGAAAAAAACGGAAACATTAAAAACATCCGCACACAGACTGAAATCGACGGATATGGAATATAATGTTTTGATATTGAACTGAAGAAGAAAGAAAAACAAAACCCGAACAAAAAGCTATACAAGATAAACTTCTCGCTAAAAACGTGTCATACTTTTCAAGACATTATGCCACATCAAACACTTCAGCTTTCAAAAAAAAGAGAAGAAAAACGAACGAAAACACAGGTGAGATGAGACTCTCAGTGGTTATATAGATTAGCCATCATTTCCACCGCTGAGCTCCTTTTTTGCTTATAAGAAAATTTCCAGGTGAATATAATCTCCGCAACAACATGCCACCGCCTCTTTGTTTTATAACCTAAAAACACTTGGCCTCGAAATGTTGTTTTTTGCTACGAGTGCCATAACTTATTTACCCAGAATTTTATGAGTTTTCGTGTGTGTTTGTGTGGGTGTGAGTATTTCGAGGAAATTATATTAGCTTTGAAATTATTATTATAAAAATTATCTTTGAGTGACAACAAAAAATTATGTTTAAATTTCCCATACTCTTCCTCAGCCATGCTTCCTAATGTCCCTATGGGTAAAACACTAATGAAGATATGTTTAAATCTCTTGCCAGTCAAAAAGATTAGAATAACTTTATTCATCACCAGCATAATAAGGAACTTTTAAAAATTAATCTAAAATAAGTAAGTGTTCTTAAATTTTGACAACATCATGATGGTTGATCTTCGGAAAGGGAAATCAAAGTCGAGATTGTAAAGATGAAAGGGAAATAAAAGAATTTTATTTATTAAAATACTAGTGAAATTACCAAACTTCTACAAAAACAAGTTCGGCCGGGCCGAATCTTATATACCCTCCACCATGGATCGCATTTGTCGAGTTCTTTTCCCGGCATCTCTTCTTAGGCAAAACAGGATATAAGAAAAGATTTGCTCTGCTATTAGAGCGATATCAAGAAATGGTCCGGTTTGGACCACAATTAAATTATATGTTGGAGACCTGTGTAAAATGTGAGCCAATCCGAATCAGAATTGCGCCCTTTGGGGGCTCAAGAAGAAAAATAGAGAGATCGACTTAAATGGGAGCTGTATCCGGCTATAGACCGATTCAGACTATAATAAACACGTATGTTGATAGTCATGAGAGAATCCGTCGTAGAAATTTCAGGCAAATCGGATAATAGTTGCGACCTCTACACGCTCAAGAAGTCAAGATCCCAGATCGGTTTATATGACAGATATATCAGGTTATGAACCGATTTGAACCATACTTGGCACAGTTGTTGGATATCATAACAAAACACGTAGTGCCAAAATTCATTCAAATCGGATAAGAATTGCGCCCTCTAAAGGCTCAAGAAGTCAAGACCCAAGATCGGTTTATATGGCAGCTATATCAAAACATGTACCGATATGGCCCATTTACAATACCAACCGACCTACACTAATAAGAAGTATTTGTGCAAAATTTCAAGCGGCTAGCTTTACTCCTTCGGAAGTTAGCGTGCTTTCGACAGACAGACGGACGGACATGGCTAGATCGACATAAAATGTCACGACGATCAAGAATATATATACTTTATGGGGTCTCAGACGAGGGTATAAAAAACTATTAGCAACATGACCTTATAGAAAATTTGTTATGGAGACGAAGAAGTCAATTTGTTATTTTTGCGTATTAATTACTAAACTAACGTTTATTCCATTTAAATATCAAACCAAATACAAGTAAAAGCATACCAAGTTCGGCCGGGCCAAATCTTGCGAACCCACCACCATGCATTCTGCTAAAAATTTATACAAAACAAATTTAGGGCATGATTTTATTCTACACTAGCTGGACAGGGCCCGCTCCGCTGCGCCTTCTTTAACTCTCAAATATCTATATAGGATTGGGACACTTCGCCCTGAATGTGGATATCGTGCTACTGTAGCCTATGTCCGCCTATGAAGCTGAACGCCTGCCTTCCAATCCTGGCGGAACTTCGGACATAATTTAAAGCGGTGGTTATCCCCTCTAAATGCTGGCGACATTTGCGAGGTACCATGCGTGGTCACGTAAAAAATTCTCCCCAAAGAGGTGTCGCTTATCGTTGATAAACTCAACTTGAATCGAAAACCACTCATTGATGTATGAAAAGTTTGCCCCAGGCTCGGTTCCTGGGCAAATGTTTACTCTACTCACAAATGCCTTTCCTTTGAGCCCCATATTACTGTATTGATAAAAATTTCGGGTTTAGGGGGTATTTCAGAGGTGGTCACTTGGCCATCAAAGTAAATATAAGATTCGTGTTCTACTTTCAGAAACATTTTGTTTGAGTCCCATAATGGGATGATCGGTAAATAAGTTGTGTTTGAAGATGGAGTGGACCCCAGGGTCTTTGTCCCGAAAATGAATATAAATTTCCCGAAAATCAATAAATATCCACCCCAAATAGCTTTTATATGATAGGGAGGTATTTTGGGGTGGGGCGGCTCCCCAAACACATGGCTCTATATTGCCGTGATTGGTCTATATATTCGTTTGGCGGATTTTGGGCTGTCCCCGCGGAACCTGTCCCCAACAATAGAAAGCATTTTTTTTTTTGGTGATTGTTAGAGTGCAAAAAATTTCGAACTTATAGCCTTACCAATCCCCGAGATCTGGTATTTGTGAAATTAGGGTAATAAAAAGTGATTTTTAGGGGAGACAATTCGACTCAAATATGCTCCATATTCCTATAGTCCGAAATAAAGTTCAGTTAAAGGGGTGATTTAGGGCGTACCCCCAAAATTGTATATCAAATTCGTTTTCTACTCTCAAATACCTTTCATTTGAGTCCCATATTGCCATAATGGTTCAATTAATCTATTCGACGTATTTTTCGAAGGAAAAGAGCCACCATGACTTGAACGCAAGTTTTAATGTCATATTTTTAATCTACTCCCAAAATATCTTTCATTTGAACCCCATATAGCCATGGTCGGCTGATATGCCTATTTGGGGGTATTTGGACCTAAATTTTTATGCCATATTTGATACTTTTTATTTGAGTCCCATAATATTCGAATATTTCTGTTTAGAGGAGTTTTTAGGTTGGGGCGGCCCGCTAGGTACTTGGACCCGAAATTTAATATGATTTTCATTTTCCAATCTCCAATACCTTTCATTGGATACCCATATTGTGCCCATCAGTCCTCATTTGGATATCATATTCGTACTCTACACTTAAATACCTTCTATTTGAGCCCCATATTGCAATGGTCAGTAAATGAGTCCTGTTTGGGGGTGTTTTTGGGGAGGGGCGGCCCCCACACACTTGGTCGCACATTTTAATATCAGATTCGTATTCTACTCATAAATACCTTTCATTTGAGTCCCATAAAGAGAGCACACAAAATATGGCTTAAATCGCACCATCCATTTCCGAGATCTAGCGTTTCTGAAAATTAGGGTAAGGGGAAGGGTCCGCCCCCCTTTAACTATCAAAAAATGTAGTACCCTATTTTCACCACGGGATCATTATGCACCATCTGTGAAAATTTCAAGAAAATCGGTTCAGCTGTTTTTGAGTCTATAAGGAACACACAAACAAACACGATTCTCAATTTTAAAGAAAATTTTTGAGAAACAAAAGGTTATGAAACTTTT
>NC_081555.1:163816315-164031315 GCF_963082655.1 Stomoxys calcitrans | reverse complement strand
ACGATTTCCACTTAGTAAAAACAATTTTCAACCAATCCCCACAAAATTTGGCACGGATTGTTTTCTTGCTGTTTGCAATATATCTGCAAAATTTTATCAAAATCAGTTCAGATTTGGATATAGCTCCCTAGTTGCAAATTGGATATAGCTGTCATACAGACCGACCTCGAATCACGACTTCTTGAGCCACTAGAGGGCACAATTCTCATCCCATTTGGCTGAACATTTGAACGAAGTGTTTTCTTACTTCTTCTTCCAACAACTGTACTAATATGGTCTAAATCAGTCCATAGCCAGATATAGCCGCCATATAAGCCGATCTTGGATCTTAACTTCTTGAGCCGCTAGAGGGCGCAATTCTCATGCGATTTGGCTGAAATTTCGCATGAAGTGTTTTTTTATATATTCCAACAACTGTACTAAGTATGGTTTTAACCCATCCATAACCATAACCCGATTTGGCTGAAATGCACAATGACAATGTCCGTCCGTCTGTTTGTCGAAAGCACGCTAACTTTTGAAGGAGTAAAGCTAGCCGCTTGAAATTTTGCACAAATACTTCTAATTAGTGTAGATCGGTATGGATTGTAAACGGGCCAAATCGGTCCATGTTTTGATATAGCTGCCATATAAAACGATCTTGGGTCTTGTATTCTTGAGCCTCTAGAGGGCGCAAATCTCGTCCGATTTGACTGAAATTTTGCCCATTGTGTTTTGATATCACTTCCAACAACTGGATGGTTCAAATCGGTTCATAACCTGATATAGCTGCCATATAAACCGACCTTGGGTTTTGATTTCTTAAGCTTTTAGAAGGCGCAGTTTTTATCCGATTTGACTGAAATTTTGCACATTGGGTTTTGATATCACTTCCAACAACTATAAGAAGTAGGGTCCAAATCGCTTCATAGTCTGATAAAGCTGCCATATAAACCGATTTGGGATCTTGACTTCTTGAGCCTCTAGAGAGCGCAATTCTCATACGATTTGGCACAAATTTTGTACAACGGCACCTCCCATGGCCTTCAACATATGTGCGCAATATGGTCAGCATCGAACTATAGCTTGATACAGCTCCCATATAAACCGATCTCCCGATTTTGCTTCTTGAGACCCGAATCGGACTATAACTTGATATAGCTCCTTCACCGTACTTATTTATTATTCTTTCTTTGCCTAAAAAGAGATACTGCGCAAAGAAATCGACAGATGCGACCATGGTGGAGGGTATATAAGATTCGGGCTGACCGAACTTGGCACGCTCTCACTTGTTGTTTTTTTTTTTTTGTTTTCATTCCTATCTCACTGTGAGACGGACGGACAGACGAACGAATGGAATGGATAGAAGGATGGATGGACAGACGAACGGATGTCCATCCATCCATGAATGAACGGATATCCGTCAGTTCATATAGGTATATTTTGAGGTGTTAAAAACTCAAGAACAAAGTTAGTATACCGTCATGCTTTTTTTGAGGCCATAGTAGCGCAGAGGTGTCACTCCAAAGAGGTGCCGCACTGCGTAACGCCGTTCGGACTCGGCTATAAAAAGGAGGCCCCTTTTTCCAAAATTTTCAAAATTTGCATACTGTCATGCTTTTGCAAAGGGTATAAAAGCTAATCTCCTTCTATGACTTGTTTAACATCCGGTTTAATTTGAACTTGAGCTATAAATAGTTAATAGAATACTGCATTTATGACAACTGTGAGTGTAGTGGGATAGTATGCCATTGCAAAACTAATAAAATTTATGTATGAAAAGGTGCTTCAACTACATTTCATTACCTAAATAAATACAGCGCCAATTCCAAATTATTATGAATTGCATTGTGAATGCAACCATTTAGTAACACTCTGTATACAAGCAATGTAAATTTTTTTTTTTTTTTTTTTTGGTTCATGAATTTCTCAAACAAATTCCATTGCTTGAATGGACACCAATATTAACGTCAACACCAAATTGAAATTAATTGTTGTTTTTGTTTTTATTTTCTCTCATTCTCATGCGCCCCAAATCTATATGGCTGTGATTAATGCACTCATGTAATAAAATCAAAATAAAAATTTTGTTATTACACTACGTCGCTACTGGTGTTTTTTTTTTTTTTTTCTTAAATTTTTTTCTCTTCTTATAAATATAGAATTGCCAGGGAAACAACAAATTTCTTGTTATTATTTTGCAATGGCCAGGAAAAATGCTTTTAAATTTGTTTACAAAAAAACCCCCACAAACAAGATTTTTTCTTTCTGTCCTAGTTTTTTTTTCCATTCCAACTGTTATTGTTGGCTGTGTTTTTTCTTTCTCCTCCTTCAGTTTTTTTATTATATCCATTTATTTTTAATTAATTGCTAGCTATCCCTTATAGGCTTCCTTATGCACTTTTTATCGTGATTTTTATGTGTGTTAATGTGTTTTTTTATCAGATAATAAATTTGTTTCCACCCCAATTTGTTGTATGTTGAAATGTTTGCACTTCATATCTGTTAAATGTAGAGTAGAACACAATTTCCTTATATGTAGAACTCAATTAATTAAATTTAACACTTTTTGTTTTGTTTTTCTTTATAATTATTTTGACACAATTATAGAAAGGTTTTTATAAGGAAATTATTTTATGAGTTTTTTCACCTTTTAAAAATGTGGATGTATGCAAATCGAGAATTCTACAATAACAGACTTCCTACAAATGATGTGTCTTATAACTAACTTCGTAATATAAAATTTTAAAATTGTGCCATTTGTATTAGTATATGCTCCAGAGGTAAGATGTTTACAATTTACATTTTTTCTAAAGCAGATTTGTAAAATTGTATCAGGTTTTCCCAATAGGACATGGCAATTTTTATACCCTCCACCATAAAAGGGGGGTATACTAATTTCGTCTGTTTGTAACTCCTCGAAATATTCGTCCAAGATCCCATAAAATTTATATATTTTTGATCGTCATGACAGTTTAAGTCGATATAGCCATGTCCATCCGTCCGTCTATCGAAAGCAGCGTGCTTTCCTTCGAAGGAGTAAAGCTAGAGGCTTGAAATTTTTTGCAAAAATACTTCTCATTAGTGTAGGTCGGTTGGGATTGTAAATGGGACATATCTGTCCATGTTTTGATATAGCTGCCATATAAACCGATCTGGGGTCTTGACTTCTTGAGCCGCTTGAGGGCGCAATTCCTATCTGATTTGGCTGAAATTCGGCATGACTTCCAACAACTGTGCCAAATGTGATTTAAATCGGTCCATAAACTGATATATCTGCCATATAAATCGATTTGGGGTCTTGACTTCTTAAGCCTCTAGGGCGCAATTCCTATCTAATTTGGCTGACAGTTTGCACGACTTTTTTGTTCTGATTTCCCACAACTATGCCAAGTATGGGTCAAATCGGTCCTTAACCTAATATAGCTGCCATATAAACAATCCTGAATATTGACTTCTTGAGCCTCTAAAGGGCGCAATTCTTATCTAATTAAGCTGGAAGTTTGCATGGCGTGCTCCGTGATGACTTTCAACAATTGTGCCAAATATGATTTAAATCGGTCCATAAACTGATATAGCTGCCATATAAATCGATTTGGGGTCTTGATTTCTTGAGCCGCTAGAGGGCGCAATTCCTATCTGATTTGGCTGACAATTTGTACGACGTGTTTTGTTCTGACTTCCAACAACTGAGTTTAGTATGGTACAAATCGGTCCATAACCTGATATAGCTGCAATATAAACGATCTAGAATCTTGACTTCTTGAACCTCTAGAGGGCGCAATTATTATCCGATTTGGCTGAAATTTTGTGCAACAACTTTGTTTCATGACCTTCAACATACTTGTTAAAGAAAGACAAGGGCAAGAAAGATAAGGCAAGAGACCTACCAGAGGTACGTTCGCAAGTTCACCCAGATCACAGAAGAAACGGTTCCCCATAAAGGAGAGCCTACGTCCCTGTAGATCCGGACTTGAACACAGCAAGAGCTCAAAGTCTCCTTTTCATCCTCATCGAGGCAACTCCTACAGTAATGAGCTCTGTTAAAGTACTCATCGACCTCTTTTTGAACGCCAGCAACTCCCTCGTCCTTCTCCGGTCAATGTGCCTTCGCAGTCCGGAAACCATCTACCTAGTCCCACCTCGCCAACGACGCCGCCCTGGCCATCTTCTGTGTTCAGTAGCTCGACAAATGGCACGTAAGCAAGACCGATGAGTGGTCCGCCTTCTTATTCCCTGGAATCCCCTCATGCCCAGGAACCCATGCCCTAGTCACATTTTGGGCCTGGAGCCTATCCAGGGACTCCAAACGATCCGCCACGCCTCTCGCCCCCATTCATCCCTCCCAGGAAATCGAATCGCGAATGCTCTCACTCCAGTCGGCACTGGTGCCAGGTAGCCGGAGATCCTCCTCAGTCTACCCTCCGCATCCATAACACCCAGAATCGAACTGTGGTCGCAACCATCCTCCTTAAGCATGCCGAACACAGATTCGAACTGTGGCCGCAATCATTCTCCTTCAGCATGCCGAGCTCCCTCAGCCTTAGAACGACCCTGGCAGCACAGTTCCGAATATAAGCCTCAATGGACTGCTTCTCCAACATCGCATCCACGCCTGCCTGCTATACGAATCTCAGTGCCCCTGTGATCCCGACGCAGGCCAGTCTCTGGACATTTTCGAACTCCCTCGCATGCGTCCTTTTGCCTACGGCATCCCATACTAGTGCTCCATAGGCCACTACTGGTCCCACGTAGCCCGTATACATCCAATAAATCATCATAGGAGTCAGCCCCCACTTCCTACCGAACATCCTCCTGCAGGAGTAAAACGCGCACAGTGCCTTAAGGCTTCTTACCTCGGTGTTCCTCTTCCAGGACAGTTTCGAATCGAGGAATATGACTAGGTGCTTCGCCTCCTTCGACAGCCGCAGGGTAACCCCGTCCAAGGACGGTAGTCTAAACTCCGGTATCTTATATCTACTCGTGTATAGCACAAGCTCCGTCTTCCTTGGGTTGGTCCTCAACCCATTCCTGGTAGCCCATCGCGACTATCTCCTTAGTGACCCTTCCATGATCTCGCTAATCGTCGACAGAAACTTGCCTCAGACCAGCAGCACGATGCCGTCCGCATAGGCGATAGTCTTCGTGCCATTCCCACTGAGATCCATCAGGATTTCATAAACTCGAGGTTCCATAGAATCGCGAGAACACCCTTGGGGCGTTCCTCTTGTCACCCGCCTTCTGACCACCCAGGTTCGCATTAATAATCCTGCCACAAAGCATATTTTTGGTTCACTGGGAGATTATGGGGTGAGTCCCCGTGCGGTCCAGTGCTGCGACTATCGATTTTATCTCCACTTGATTGAAGGCCCCCTCAATATTGAAGAAGGCTGCCGAAGTGTACTCCTTCCGTCGGAGAGACGTCTCGACCACGTGTACCACCTAGTAAAGGGCCGTCTCCACCGACCTGCCTTTGAGGTATCTGTGTTGTGCCCCACTGAAGTTTTCCGGCGTCACACACTGGGATGGGAAAAAATAAGTGGAAATTAGTCTTCCATTTTGGAGCGGATAGTTTTGGTGAGCTTTCTAAGTTAGTCACCTCGGTCCTTCAAAGTTTTGTTCGGGATTTCAAAAGAGCATTTATGGTCCGATTTTCAAAAATTTTTGCTGGAAAAAGCCCTACAAAAAACAGGCCTAAAAGTGTGGGATATCGTTTATAGTGTCCCAGAAATTTGACTAATATTTTTTTGTTTTAAATTTTCGCAGAGGCTAAACTTTGAAGGCCTACTAAAGGGCTCATGGTGCTTCTAGCGCCCTAAAAATTTTGCATATAAACTGGATAACACCTCAGCTATAACCATGTAGTTTTATGAAGATATCTCTATCCGTTCCAAATCGGCAGACTTGTTTCCATTTATTTTTTTCTCATCCCACTGTGCGTCAGTCCCCCTTTCACCTTCAGGTCAATCAGTCTTTCTTTCAGCAAAAACGATCAGAGACTAATAGGCCTATAATCCTTCGTCGTACTATGGTTTATTCTTCCCACCTTGGGGATAAAGACCACCTTGACCCCCCCCCCCCCCCCCCCCCCCCCCCCTCCATGCCCACGGTATGTAGGACCATGCCAAGCTCGCTTGGAAGATCCCCTCAAGCCAGGGCAGACCAAGGGATTCCTGTCGGCCGGAAAATGCACACCACCAACGCTATCTTCTTCTCGTCAACGATGTCCCTGAGGGCCGACCTAAATTTTAATATAAACTATCTTACGTTTAAATTTCAGTACAAAATTTTAAAGCACAAATTTTGGTACAATTTTTGTTAATTTAAAACTCTAGTTAAAGTTTTGTAAATAAAATTATTTTTATAAAACTTTTCTAAATGCAATATTTTAGTATATCACTGCAATTTCGTCTTCCGTGCCTTTTATCATCTGTTGCCTCTCATAGTTCCTTCTATCGTCTAAACGCGTTCAAGATCATTCGTTTTGGTGGGCATTTACCTCAGGGATAACTACCAAACCAATGTTTGCTCAACATTTGGTTTTAAGTCAAAATGTCTTCAAAAAATTGGTCTGAAAGGTTAACCGGACTTCAGTTTCTGGGATTCCATCCCTTTATCAGCGGAAGTCTTCGACAAATTACCCAGTCAATCAACAGTTTTATGAGCTTAGGCATAAATTACCTAAATGGGAACCACTTTGCTCATAGCCCCGCTGTCGGTAATGATTACAAAAACATGAAAAATATATTTAAGAAGATTACTCGAAAACATTCACTCTCTTCTGAAATCCATAAAATTCAAGTATGCCAACCTAAGCTGTCTCTCCTTGGAAAGAAATGATAAATAAGTTACAAACGGACTTTGTCGATAAAAAACGAAGGCTCTATTTTGGGCGAATTTTTTAGAATTGGTCCTAGATTTCGATTTTGATAATCACTTTGCGGTTCTTTCTTTGGTCCACACAAATTGACCCTCTCTAATGTACATAATTGTTCCTTATGTATATTAAATTCAATGTAATTAATAAAACTAAGAAAAAATTCCCCAACTATGACAATATAAATCTTTGCAATTATTTAAACATTTCAACTATTAGGAAATCCTCTTGAATCACAAAAACCAAATTTCATCCCCACATAATTAAGCCATAAATATTTGAAGAAAAAACTAGTAAGAGCGTGCTAAGTTCAGCCGGGCCGAATCTTATATACCCTCCACAATGGATCGCATTAGTCTAGTTCTTGGCTCGGTATCTCTTTTTAGGCATACAAAGCATATTGCATAAGAACTTTTATGCTATTGGAGCTATATCAAGTTATAGTCCGATTCGGATCATAAACGAATGCTGAAAATTGTAGAAGTCATTGTGTAATATTTCAGTTCATTCGGATAAGAAATGCGCCTTGTAGAGGCTCAAGAAGCAAAATCGGGAGATCGGTTTATATGGGAGCTGTATCAAGTTATTGATCGATTCAGATCATATTAGACTCGTATGTTGAAGGTCATAAGAGAAGCCGTTGTACAAAATTTTTGCCAAATCGGATGAGAATTGCGCCCTCTAGAGGCTCAAGAAGTCAAGATCCCAGTTCGATTTATATGGCAGCTATACCGATTTGAATCATACTTAGTACAGTTGTTGAAAGTGATACCAAAACACTACGTACAAAATTTCAGTCAAATCGGATGACAATTGCGCCCTCTAGAGGCCGAAGAAGTCAAGACCCAAGAGCGGTTTATATGGCAGCTATACCAATTTGAATCATACTTAGTACAGTTGTTGGAAGTGATACCAAAATACCATGTGCAAAATTTCAGTCAAATCGGACGTGAATTGCGCCCTCTAGAGGCTCAAGAAGTCGAGACCCAAGATAGGTTTATATGGCAGCTATATCAAAACATGGACCGATTTGGCCCATTTACAATCCCGACCTACACTAATAAAAATAATTTGTGCAAAATTTCAAGCGGCTAGCTTTACTCCTTCGAAAGATAGCGTGCTTTGGACAGACAGACGGACGGACGGACATGGCAAGATCGACTTTAAATTATGGTTGCCCAAAAAGTAATTGCGGATTTTTCATATAGTCGGCGTTGACAAATTTTTTCACAGCTTATGACTCTGTAATTGCATTCTTTCTTCTGCCAGTTATCAGCTGTTACTTTTAGCTTGCTTTAGAAAAAAAGTGTAAAAAAGTATAATTGATTAAAGTTCATTTTAAGTTTTATTAAAAATGCATTTACTTTCTTTTAAAAAATCCGCAATTACTTTTTGGGCAACCCAATACATGACGATCAAGAATATATATTCCTTATGAGGTCTGAGAAGCAAATTTTGAGGTGTTACAAACAGAATGACGAAATTAGTATACCCCCATCCTATGGTGGAGGGTATAACAAAATTCCCATGATTCAAAATCATGCTCAATGAGGGGGTCCTTCTGCGTGGTTTTAACAACAACAAATTTCATTACATTTCATTTCGATTTTATTATGGGGGTAATTTATACCTCTCGATTTTCATGCGAAATGCCAAATTCGCAAAAGGTTTTCACCTTGAATGCTTAATGTCTTGCTGCATGATGGTATTTAAATCGTTGCGATTCTTGGTGTCTATACGCCCATGTGGGTTTTGTGGGTTTTTGCATTGATGTCACAGAGGGCGATGAGAATGAATGAATGAATAAAACGGAAAATGTATCTTTTGTTTTACCGCCTCAGTGTCAATGTGTTGGTGTCTATCATCAATCATTCAAGTCCATTTTACGGCATCATTTCTTCCTTTCCTTTCGGTTTGTTTGCTTTACATTAAAAGTACCAAGCAAATGTACATATTTGCCCATCACCCCCTCCCTAGACCACTAGAGTAGAAAAACATCTTTGAGGTTTGTAATGAAAAGACATTTGTCAGACCAAATCTGATGTGTTTTTTTATTTTCTCATCTTTTGACAAAATTCAAGATCGTTGTAAATGCCAGAAAACATAACAAAACAAACAAAAAAAAATGGACAAATCTCGACGTCAGAAAAATAAGACATTACATAACAAAGTGGCCACATATGTATATAGATATTAAAATTATATTATGTAGATTATATAAAACAAAATCCATTTTATGATATGCACATTCATATGTAAGTGTGGGCTCATAAAGACACCACATTTTGTTAAAGAGAGATTAGCAACCATTTTAAATGAAAAGAAAAATATATGGAAGAAAAATAGATTTAATTTTCCAAAACATTAAAGATAAATAAAATGACTTTTTTTCCTAAAATTAAAAATACTTTCTGTTTTTCAGATGGATTGTTCTTTTTAGGCATTTAGGGTATTTTTAATTAAACTTTTTCTTTATAAATAAGTAAAGAACAAGTAAAAGATTGCTAAGTTCGGCCGGACCGAATCGTATGTACCCTCCACCATGGATCGCATTTGTCGAATTCTTTTCCCGATATCCCTTTTTAGGCCAACCAAGGATTATAACAAATAATTGCTATAAGAGCTATATCAAGTTATGGCCCGATTCGGACCATAATCGAATTGAATGTTGAAGACCATAGCAGAAGTCATTGTGTAAAATGCCAGTCAATTCAAATAAGAATAACGTCGTTTAGGGGCTTTGGGAGTAAAATAGGGAGATCGGTTTATATGGGAGCTGTATCAGGTTATAGCTCAATTCAGACCATATTTGACACGTATATTGAAAGCCGTTGTATGGGAAAAGCCGTTGTACAAAATTTCAGTCAAATCGGGTTATAATTGCGCCCTCTAGAGGCTCAGCAAGTCAAGATCCCAGATCGGTTTATATGGCAGCTATATCAGATTATTGACCGATTTGAACCATACTTAGCACAGTAGTTGAAAGTCATAACGAAAAACGTCATGCAAACTTTTGAGTCAAGTCAGATATGAATTGCGCCCTCTAGAGGCCCAAGAATTCAAAACCCCAGATCTGTTTATATGGCAGCTATATCGGGTTATGCACCGATTTCAACCATACTTAGCACACTTGTTGGAAGTCATAATAAAATAAATCAAGCAAACTTTCAGCCAAATCGTATATGAATTGCGCCCTCTAGTGGCTCAAGAAGTCAAGATCCAAAATCGGTTTATATGACAGCCATATCACTTTGTGAACCGATTGTAAACACACTTAGCACAGTTGTTGAAAGTCATAACAAAACACCTCACACAAAATTTCAGCAAAATCGGATACGAATTGCGCTTCACTATAATACTTAGTGCATATGTTTGCTATACCAACAAGTAAATAGGCATTAAGTTCGGCCGAGCCGAACTTTGGATACCCACCACCTCGGGTATATCTGCAAACCCCCTTTTGTCACAATGCGGTGAAAATTGGATAACTTATACACCCACATTGGGCACGAAATTTGAGTGGTCTAATAAAAATAAGTCACTGTTGAATTTTGTATTTAAAATTTCAACAAAATCAGGTAATAAATAAAGCTTTTATTAGTTTCTGACTCTTAATTGGCATATCAGTCTATATGACAGCTATATCTCAATACAGTCCGATCTTTACCATATTTAGGTCAGCTGGCTGGTAGCCTAAAACTGCTTGCTGTTTCAAATCTCCGCGAAGTGGGATAAGTAAAGTTTTATGGGCTTCACACCCTTTATCTGTGGATTTGTCTGTATGGCAACTGAATCTAAATGTAGTCCGATCGGGCCGATATTTGCGTCCTATGTTGGGAGGCCTAAAACTACTCACCATTTCAAATTTTAGCAAAATCGGTTAAAAAATAAATCTTTTATGTGCTTCAGACCCTTTATCGGCAGATCGGTCTATATGGCAGCTATATCTAAATATAGTCCGATCTGAACCATATTTGGGTCCCATGCCAGGAAGCCTAAAACAACTTACCTTTTTAAATTTCAGCAAAATCTGTTAAAAAATAAAGCTTTAAGGGGCTTCAGGCCTTTAATCGGGAGATCGGTCCATATGTCAGCTTTAACTAAATATCGTCCGATCTGAACCATATTTCGGTCAGATGTCAGGAGGCTTCAAATAACTCACTGTTTTAAATTTCAGCGAAATCGCGTAATAAATAAAGCTTTTATGGGTTTCAGACTCTTTGCCAGCAGATCGGTATATATGGCAGCTATATCTAAATATAGTCTGACCTGAACCTTATTTAGGACGATGTCGGAAAGCCTTAAGCTACTCACTGTTTCAAATCGGATAAAAAATAAAGAATTTATTGGCATTAGACCCTTTACCGGCAGATCGCTCTATATAGCAGCTTACCATCAAGGTGCAAAAAATTGGCTTTCCATCTCCGAGTTTCGGGGAAGGTTTGCTCCCCCTTCCAATACCCTATACCTACTAGGAGGCCAAACTGTACATTCCCAAAAAAAATCAGGTTAGAAAGTCTTCAAGAGATCATAGGACTGTTTTTAGTTTTTGTACCCACCACCGAAGTATGGGGTATATTCATTTTGTCTTTCCGTTTGCAACACAGCGAAATATCCATTTCCGGCCCAATAAAGTATATATATTCTTGATCAGCGTAAAAATCTAAGAAGATCTACACATGTCCGTCCGTCTGTCCGACTGTCTGTTGAAATCACGCTACAGTCTTCAAAAATAGAGATATTCAGCTGAAACTTTGCACAGATTCTTTTTTTGTCCATAAGCAGGTTAAGCTCGAAGATCGGACTATATCTTGATATAGCCCCCATATAGACTGGTCCGCCAATTTGGGGTCTAAGGCCCATAAAAGCCACAATTATTATCCGATTTTGCTGAAATTTGGGACAGTGAGTTGTGTTAGGACCTTCGATATCCTTCGTCAATTTGGCTCATATCGGTTCAGATTTGGATATAGCTGCCATATAGACCGATCCTCCGATTTAGGGTCTTAGGCCCATAAAAGCCACATTTACTATTCGATTTTGCTGAAATTTGGGACAGTGAGTTTTCTTAGGCCCTTCGACATATTTCGCCAACTTGGTCTAGATCGGTCCAGATTTGGATATGGCTGCCATATAGACCGATCTCTCGACTTAAGGTTTTGAGCCGATAATAGGCGCATTTATTGTCCGATGTCGCCAAAATTTAGGACAGTGAGTTATGTTAAGCCCCTTGATATACTTCTGCAATATGACACCGATCGGCCCAGATTTGGATACAGCTACCATATAGACCGATCTCTCGGTTTTAGCTTTTGGGGCCATAAATGGCTCATTTATTTTCCGATTTTGCCGAAATTTGAGGCAGTGTGTTGGTTGCGTTAGGCTCTTCTGCCATATAGCTGCCATATAGACTGATCTCTCGATTTAAGGTTTTGGGCTCATAAAAGACGCATTTAGTGTCCGATTTCGTCGAGATTTGGGACAGTGCGTTGTTTTCGGCTTTTCGACAATTTTCTGCAACTTGGCCCAAATCGGTCCAGATTTGGATATAGCTGCCATATAGACCGATCTCTCGGTTTTAGCTTTCGGGGCCATAAAAGGCGCATTTATTGTCTGATGTCGCTGAAATTTGGAACAGTGAGTTTAGTTAGGCCCTTCGACTTCCTTCTTCAATTTGCCCCATATCGGTCCAGATTTGAATATAGCTGCCATATAGACCGATCTCCCGATTTAGGGTTTTGGTCCCATAAAAGGCGCATTTATTCTCCGATTTCGCCGAAATTTGGGACAGTGCTTTGTGTTAGGCTCTTCGACATTTTTCTGCAACTTGGCCCAAATCGGCCCAGATTTGGATATAGCTGCCATGGAGACCGATATCTCTATTTAAAGTCTTGGCCCCATAAAAGGCACATTTATAGTCCGATTTCACTGAAATTTGACACAGTGACTTATGTTAGGCTTTTCGGGTTATTTTTAGATATAGCACTGTACTTGTTAGTATTTGGTCCAAATCGGAACATATTTTGATATAACTGCTATGGGATTGGAGGCCACCGTAGCACAGAGTTTAGCATGTCCGCCTATGACGCTGAACGCCTGGGTTCGAATCCTAGCGTACCATTAGAAAAAAAATTTAGCGGTGGCTTTCCCCTCTTAATGTTGGCAAGATTCGTGAGGTAATACGCCATGTAAAACTTCTCTCCAAAGATGTGTCTCACTGCGAAACGCCGTTCAGACTCGGCTATAAAAAGGAGGCCCCTTATCATTGAGCCTAAACTTGAATCGGACTGTACTCATTGATAGGTGAGAAGTTTGCCCCTGTTCCTTAGTGGAATGTTCATGGGCAAAATTTGCTATTTTTGCTATAGGGCATAAGGTATGAAATTTTCACCGAATTTCGATGAAACGTGGTTTACATATATACCCGAGGTGGCGGGTATCCAAAGTTCGGCCCGGCCGAACTTAACGCCTTTTTACTTGTTAGTTTTTTTTAATGCTAGTAAGAATTTTAATATTTTATTTACTATTTTTTTCACTCAAAATCATGGTATTTAAGTTTCAAGGAGTATCATGGTCTCTACCAAATTACCATGACTAATGGCATAGTTTCATTCAGAAACGTAAACTCATACATAAGTCTTCTAAATTCAAACAAAAAACGTTTTATTTTTCTTGAATGATGTCGGTGTTTTTCTTACAATTTAGTTCTCTTCATCTTGTTTTGTTTTTTATTCTTTTTTTTTTCTTTGTTTTCATTTTGGCTTCATAATGTCATCAACAATGTCGCTTGTCCTCGTGACGAAGCTCATGATGAAAAAATTGATTCATGTCACATTAATGTGTACATGTTTATGCCATAAAGCATTTATAGTGGTGTGAGTGTGTGTGTGTGTGTACACCGCCAAGTGTAGTAGTGGGTATGATGATAAAGGGTATGAAAAAAAGTGTTTATCTGTCTGGCAACATGTATGTCACAAGACTGTTGTCTGTGTCATATTTTCTCTTCGTATATTTTTTTCACCGGAAATAGGAAATGTTACTGCTCTGTAAGTGAGTGACTGACTCCTTTGCAGGCTTGATGTCTTGTGTTTGTTTTTTCTGTTTTTTTTTTTTACACATCTGACTAATCATATCTGTGGGTTTCATTCAAATTTTATACAATTCGATTTATTTTGTTAAGGAAAAAATAATAAAATAACAATCTATAAGAAAACAACAATAAAAGACAAGCACTTCCTTGTCATGGTGATAATATCAAATCTTTCTCTCTCTCCCTTTCTATAAAGAAATAAAATTTAATTTGCTACGTATTAAGCTTTACAAAATGAGAGTTTTTATATTCTCATTCTGTTTTTTTTTCGTATTTTATTTTCCTTTCTTAAATTATTTCTGGAATGCGTTCTGTATTTATTCTTAAGGAAATGGAATATGAAAATGCATTGTGATAAATTCCAAACAAATGACTCACCATTTGCGTAGGATGTTGCAGTGACAATTTGATAACATTAACCCATGAAATGAATGTGGTGGATAATTTTAAATTTATAAGGGATTATAAATTAGTACGTGGTGGTGGAATTCCACGAACAAACATGCAGCGTTTTTATACCCTCCTCCAAAGGATGGGGGTTTAACACTCTAGTCATTCCATTTGTAACACCACAAAATATTGATCTGATAGTGTGTCCCAAAAAAAAAAAAAGTATTTGTTTTGCAACGCATTCCCTTGTTTTCTTTTTGATACCAAGAAGCAAAATACGAAATATTATGGCCATCGGTTAACAACAACTTGTGCCGCCACGACGTCCCAAGTTGGATGTAATGCAGGGTATTATAATTAAGTGTATTTGATTGTAACCCACAGAAGGGAGAGAGATAGGCCCATTGATAAGTATACCGATCGACTCAAAATAACTTTCTGATTCAATTTAGCTATGTCCGTCAGTTTGTCTGCCTATCTATCAGTCCATGTTAATTTGTGTACAAAATACAGGTCGCAGTTTTCATCCGATCGTCTTAAAATTTCATAAGAGGATTTTGTCGGCCTAGAGACGAAGCCTATTGAAATTGGAAAAAATCGGTTCAGATTTGGATATAGCTCCCATATATATGTGTGTCTGCTTTGCTGTAATAATGCAAAAAAAAAAGTGATTTGTCAACCGAATTTCACGAAAGGTAGAAATGATTTTCTTATGACTTTCGCCATTACTGGTGAATTTCACAGAAATCGGTTCACTTTGAGATATAGCTCTCATATATTTATGATTGGAATATTTAAAATTTTCATTTAATTTTTGTTAATTTTGGCTTTAAGTTCGGCCGGGCCGAACTTTGGGTACCCACCACCTCGGATATATATGTAGACCACCTTTCATAAAAATTCGGTGAAAATTTCATACCTTATGTCTTACAGCAGTTACATCAAAATATGTTCCGATTTGGACCAAATACCAATAAGTACAGTAGCTATATCTAAAAATAAACCGATCTGAACCATATACGAAACGGACGTCGAAAAGCCTAACATAAGTCACTTTGTCAAATTTCAGTGAAATTGGACTATAAATGCGCCTTTTATGGCCCCAAAATCTAAAACCGAGATATCGGCCTACATGGCAGCTATATCTAAATCTGGACCGATTTGGGCCAAGTTGCAGAAAAATGTCGAAGAGCCTAACACAAAGCACTGTCCCAAATTTCGGGGAAATCAGACAATAAATGCGCCTTTTATGGGGCCAAAACCCTAAATCGAGAGATCGGTCTGGATGACAGCTATATTCAAATCTGGACCGATCTGAGCCAAATTGAAGAAGGACGTCGAAGGGCCTATCTACCCTTACTGTCCCAAATTTCAGCGACATCGGCATATCGACATATATCCAAATCTGGACCGATCAGGGCCAATTTATGAAGGATGTCGAAGAGCCTAAGACAACCCACTGTCCCAAATTTCAGCAAAATCGGATGATAAATGCGTCTTTTATGGGCCTAAGACCCTAAATCGGAAGATCGGTCTATGTGGCAGCTATATCCAAATCTGGACCGATCTGAGCCAAATTGACAAACGATGTCGAAGGGCCTAACACAACTCGCTCTCCCAAATTTCAGCAAAATCGGATAATAAATGTGGCTTTTATGGGCCTAGACCCTAAATCTACGGATCAGTCTATATAAGGGCTATATCCAGATATAGTCCGATATAGCCCATCTTCGAACTTAACCTGCTTATGGACAAAAAAAAATCTGTGCAAAGTTTCAGCTCATTATGTCTATTTCTAAAGACTGTAGCGTGATTTCAACAGACAGACGGACGGACATGTCTAGATCGTCTTAGATTTTTACGCGGATCAAGAATTTATATACTTTATAGGGTCGGAAATGGATATTTCGATGTGTTGCAAAAGGAAACAAAAACCCATCGGGGTTCTCCAAAAAATTTCGGGTGTCGGGTAGGGGTGCCCTATAGATTTGTTGCTGTTGTCGTACAAGTGTGTTGTGCACTTGGGCGGCAGCCCTTGGCTGATGAAGGAGTTCATCGAATTAGTCCGGGACTTTGAATTCTCCTTCCCTTTATATTGTGGAGGACAAAATATCCGTTTATTACCCGGTATACACAAAATTTGATACAGGGAGTAACATTGCAAATTGCAAATTTTGCCCATGAACATTATACCAAGGAACAGGGGCAAACTTCTCACATATAAATGAGTGCAGTCCGATTCAAGTTTAAGCTCAATGATAAGAGGCCTCATTTTTATAGCCGATTCCGAATGGCGTGCCGCAGTGCGACACCTCTTTGTCGAGAAGTTTTACATGGCATAGTACCTCACAAATATTGCCAGAATTAGGAGGGGAAAACCACCGTTGAAAATTTTTTTTTGATGGTCTTGCCTGGGCTCGAACCCAGACGTTCAGCGTCATAGGCGGACTTTCTAACCTCTGCGCTACGGTGGAGTAATATTTGACCTCTCAACATGGGTGCCGAGTATGGTTAAGATCGAAACATATCTGGATATAACTGTCATATATTCCGATCTCTCGTGTTAAAGTCTGGGGCTTTAAAAAACGCTTTTATTGCCCAATTTCACTGAAATTTGGCACAGGGAATTGTGTTAGGCCCGATCTCTCTATCTTCTTTTCGAGTTTGGGCAATTTTTGTATACAACTGTCGCATAAAGCGTTTTCCCGATTTAAAATCATGGGCTCCTAAAAGCCTTATTTCTTACCCGATATCAGAATAATTTTGTAATAGTAAGCAGTTCTGGGCCCCTCGGTATCGTTTCCCCATTTGGTGTAAATCGGCCTATATTTGGGTGTCAACACTGTAGCACAGAAATTAACATATCCGCCTATTCCATTCCAATCAGAAAAATAAAAGTTCAGCGGTGGTAATCCCTTTCCAATGCTGAAGACATTTGTGAGGTGCAATTGCAAATTTGCAAATTTTGCCAAAGAACATTCCACTAAGGAAAAGAGGCAAACTTCTCAAATATCAATGAGTGCAGTCCGATTCAAGTTCAAACTCAATGGTAAGGAACCTCCTTTTTAAAGCCGACTTTGCGTGTCGTGTCACACGGCGGCACGCGTCTTTTGAGCAAAGTTTTTACATGGTATAGTATCTCACAAATGGTTCTAGCATTAGGAGGGGAAAACCACCGCTGCAATATTTTTGTGATGGTCTCGGACTTGCTAACTTCTGCGATACGGTGACCTACGTGAGTTCAAATGCTATGTAAAATCTTCTCCCCTAAAAGGTGTCTCGCTGCGGCATGCCTTTCAGACTCGTCTGTAGAAAAGAGGTCCCTTATCACTGACCTTAAACTTGAATCGGACAACACTAATTTATATGTGAGAAGTTTGCCCCTGTTCCTTGATGGTATGTTCATATTCAAACTTAAGGCATTTTTACTTTTTAATTTTTACAAAAATTTTTATATCCGTGGTGTAGGGTAGGATATAAAAAAGACTGTGATACAGGGTATTATAGAAGAGGGTATTAGGAGAAGACCTAGACCCAGACCCTAGACTAGACCGATCGACTGAGAATCACTTTCTGATTCGATTTAGCCATGTCCATCTGTGTGTCCATGTATTCTTGTAATCAAGGTACAGGTTGTATTTGTTGTCCAATCGTCACGAAATTTTTCTCATATCAATTTTTGGCTCAAGCGCGAACGCTATTGGTTTTGATACAAATCGGTTCAGATTTAGATATAACTCACATATATATATGTATCGTCCGATTTTCACTTTATAGCCGTAGTAACTTCTATTTTCAACCGATCTGCACAAAATTTCGCATGGATTGTTTTGTTACTGATCTTAACCTATCTGCAAGATTTCTTCCAAATCGGTGCAGATTTAGATATAGCTCCATATGTATCGCCCGATTTGCACTTATGTGGTCGCAGAAGCAACAATTTTCAGACGATTTATTCGAAAAAGTCGATTCATATTTAGATATAACTCTCATATACATTTATCTATTGCCCGAATTAATAATTGTTGGGTAGGTGTAGGGTATTATATAGTCGGCTCCATTTTTCATAATAAATCTTATTTCTTCAAAAACATAAATAAAAAGTTTTAATCAACATCTAATGAATATTTATGTTCTTCTTTTATTTTTTGTCAACTTACATGACACTTGACATGATATTTCACATTTATCACATTGCCTGTACGTAAAAGTCTTATAATGGCGATACACGCTTATATTTTAAGTAGCCCACCTAGTGTTTTTGTTTTTCTTGACGTTAAAAGGCCATTTAGAATGTGTTTTTCTTTTTTAAATTTCCAATTAGTTTTCTTATTTGTCATAGGTTTTGCGCTGTAATGCAGGCTATAGAGATGTAATGGTTAGTTGGCGATCATCTCAATTCATCGGTTTTCGTGATGCTCTACATAGAGAAAAAGTAGAGACACACAGTGTCTCGAAATAGTTTTTCCAAGGGTTTCAGTCATAAAAAGAAAAAAAAGAGAAATCTATCAATATAAATGAAGTGAGAGGTAGTTGACCAATATATACCAGAATTTCGACTCTTGGCAACTGTGCACATCAAAGTTTTTTACTTTAAATATAATAATATTTGCTTTGTGATTTTCAAATTATTTTTATACCCTCCACCATAGGATGGGGGTATACTAACTTTGTCATTCCGTTTATAACACCTTTATTTATTTGTCTTAGACCCCATAAAGTATAGATATTCTTGATATTCATGACATTTTAAGTCGATCTTGCCAAGTCCGTCCATCCGTACATGCGTCCGTCTGTCTGTCGAAATCATGCTAACTTTTGAAGGAATAAAGCTAGCCGCTCGAAATTTTGCACAAATATTTTTATTGGTGTAGATCTCTTGGTATGGAAATGGGCCAAATCGGTATATGTTCTGATATAGCTGCCATATAAACCGATCTCCTAATTTTACTTTCGAGCCTCTGGAGGGCGCAATTATAACTTGAATTGCCTGTAATTTTGTAGGTGGTATTTTTCTATAACTTCTAACAGCTATGCAAAGTACGGTCTATATCGATCAATAACTGGATGTATCTCATATATATTTGAAAAAGTCATTTAAAGATCTTCGCAAGTGCGATCTATGGTGAAGGCTATATAAAATTGTGCTCGACTGAGCTTAGCACGCTTTAACTTTTTTTTATACCCAGCACCATGGAATGGGGGTATAATAATCTAGTCATTCCATTTATAATACCTCGAAATATTGATCTGGGACCCAATAATGTATATATATATATATTCTGGATCATCCCGATACTCTGATTCGATCCAGCCATGACCGTCGAAATAACGATAGCGGTCGAACGTGTAAAGCTAGCCGCTAGAAATTTTGCACATATACTTTATATTGGTGTAGGTCGTTGGGGATTGCAAATGTGCCATATCGGTTCAGATTTTGATACAGCTCCCATATAAACCAATCTTCCGATTTGACTTCTTGAGCCACTGGAAGCCACAATTTTTGTCCGATTTAGCTGAAATTTTACACATAGTGTTCCGTTATGACTTTTAACAACAGTTCCTAGTACGGTCCGAATCGGTCTATAATCTGATATAGTTCCCATATAAATCGATTTCCCGATTGGACTTCTTGAGCACTTACAGGCCGTAATTTTTGTCCGCTTTGGCAAAAATTTTACACATAGAGTTCCGTTATAACTTCCAATAACTGCGCCAAGTACGTTCTAAATAAGCCTATAACTTGACATAGCCCCCATTTAAACTGATCTCCCGATTTGACTTCTTGAGCCCCAGAAAGCCGCAATTTTCATCCGATTGAGCTGAAATTTTGCACATTGTGTTCTGTTATGACTCCTAACAACTCTGCCTAGTACGGTCTATAATCTGATATAGCTCCCATATAAGCAATTTCCCGATTGGACCTCTTGAGCCCCTACAAGCCGTAATTTTTGTCCCCTTTGGCTGAAATTTTGCATATAGTATTCTGCTATGACTCCCAACGACTGTGCTAAGTACGGTCTGAATCAGTCTATAACCTGATATAGCTCCCATATAAACTGATCTCCCGATTTGAGTTCTTTAGCCTTCAGAAGTCGCAATTTTTTCCAATTTGACTGAAATTTTGCATGCAGTGTTCTATTATGACTTGCAACAAATTGAACATGAACATTCCACTTCTCAAATATCAATGAGTGCAGCCCGATTCAAGTTTAAGCTCAATGAAAAGGGACCTCCTTTTTATAACCGAGTCCGGACTGTGTGCCGCAGTGCGACACCTCTTTGGAGAGAAGTTTTACAAGGTATAGTACCTCATAAATGTTGCCAGCATTAGAAGGGGAAAACCACCGCTGAAAATTTTTTTCTCATGGTTTCGACAGGATTCCAACCCAGGCGTTCAGCGTCATAGGCGGACATGCTAACCTCTGCGCTACGGTGGCCTCCAGTTAAATGTAGTGTTGCAATAATTTTCTGTGAGAATGTTTGTCTTCATTCTGTTTCCCCGCTCTCTGGTGAAAAAAAAAAAACACCAAATTTCACCATTTCTGACGATTATCAAAGTAATCGGATCTTGTAATTCAACAACACCAAAACACTTTGAGTGTGTTTGTCTTTTTTCTGTCTGCCCACTCTCTGGTAAGAAAACACACAATTTCACCATTTCTAACGATAATCGTAATGAAAAAAATAACCCAATTTCCACCATTTCTAACGATAATCAAAGTAATCGGTTCTTGTAATTCAACAACACCAAAACACTTTGAGAGTGTTTGTCTTTTTTCTGTCTCCCCACTCTCTGGTAAGAAAACACGCAATTTCATCATTTCTGACGACAATCAAAGTAATGATCTGTTGTAATTCACCACATGCTTAAGCTTTGTAAAGTACGATAGATGATAAATGAAACATTGTTATTGTTGTTGTTGGTAGCTTAACACTTCAGTCGCTCTGCAAATCAAATAAGCCATTGTGAGTGTAAAACCCACCACTTGCTATTCACAATGCTCTTATGTTTTGAATAGCAGATAATGAGCAGAATAAATATAACATGGTAGATAATAAAGTAATCACTGTTATTGTTGTTGTTGGTAGACGAACACTGCACTGCGCTCTGCAATTCAATTAAGCCATTGTGAGTGTAAAAGCCACCTCTTCACAGAGCTCTCATGAATATCAGAAAATGAGCAGAATAAACATAACATTCTCTTGTAACATTCTCGTGGTCATTGAAGCTCGACTCCCTTAGGGAATAATGAGAATGGGAGAATGATCCTAATTTGAATGCTTCTTTCACTTGCTATAGCTATTTGACTTGTATAGATTTTCATTCATACTTCCCAAATGAACATTTAGAAGCGAACGCGAACCTATGGTAATTATTATTCAATCTAAAGTGACACAATTTTCATTATTGTCTGTTTTGAGCTTTCTTTTCCATTATTTGTGTTTAGCGAACTGTTTGGTTAAATAAACTTCGAAACATTAAATTGTTTACATAAGCAGACAAACATATGGACATTCTCAGCATGACAACTCTTTGTCTCTTAGTGCTATTTCTTACTGTACCTTTCCTTAATACCTTGACCCACTGTCTTAAATGTTTCTATTTTGATTCCTGCTGCGTTTTATTTTTCCTTAAATGATTTGTTGACAAACAAATGATTAAATAATAATCGTTATTTTTCTTCTCATTCCGATTTTATTATTGAGAGGGTGTAGATGTGTGTGTTTTAGTACCAGCAATACAAAAAACATATTTGCAAAAATCTCCCATTTATTTATTTAGCAAAACGAGATGAAATTTCAAAATATTTATGGCACACAAATGTCAAAGCTCTAGCAAGACCATCAGCGGCGAAAAATATTTGGCAATAAAATGAAATGCATTTCGAAAAGTATTACAACCTCTATATTAGTCATCTCTGCTCAAAATTTAAATAGAATAGAATTTGTTTAATTTTTTTGTTGTTTTTTTAAATAAGTGAGAAACATTCCAAATTGACATCAAAAATTAAGAGAGACATTTGTTAGATAAACTGAAAGATAGCAATTAATCATTGCAGTAAGTAGGCAAACTTCTGTATATTCACCAGCTATGATCTTCCAGGAACTGTATGTATACCAGAGATGGGCACACTACCACTATTGAAAAGACCAAACTGTGTTTGTGTGAGTATCATCAAACGTCAACAAAATGAAATAGCTTTGAAATAGAGTCAGCCGAACGAAGCAACACGAAGTTGTTTACACTGTACGTGTGCGCACGTTTGTTTTTCCAGAGTGCAGCTAAATCGGAAACTAATAGCGACCTCTAGAGACTCATGGAATCCTTTACCAGAAATTGGGTGACCAATGCTTGAATGAGTTATTGACCCTATAGGTTCTGCTTATACCCAATGTCCTGTGGCTTTCCTCCCATCAATGTCATCGTGGGTCACTAGTGCTCACCATAACATCTACCAATTAACTATTAACATTCTATGCAGTAAGTTTATTAAAGCAAAACTTGCGAAATGGTATGATGAGAAGACGGATGATAAAGGGATCGCCCCCAGAGGAGCGTCATAAAATACGAAATCCCGATGGATCTCGTCACGGAAGAAAAGGAAAAATAAAATAATCGCATGCCCGGTCAATATCGTTTTACTGGAGCAAGTAGCATGTTAGAAAGTGGGATGCTAGTTCAGGGATGCTCTACTAAGGCATACCGATAAGTCGTTAAGGGAGCATGGATAGATCCAAAGACTGAAATGCATCAGGGTGATGAGGTCCACTACGCAGTCTGGTTTAAAAGTTGGGAACTGTGTACAAGGGCTAAGATAATTTGGCATAAATCGATCTCTCGATTTGAGATATTGACCTCCTACAGAGCCCAATTCTTATCTGATTGGACTTAAAATTTGCACAATGATTTCTCCTATGGCCTCTTATATATATGTCAAAAATGTTCGAATTCGATCCATAACCTGATGTATTTAGCTCTCATATAAACCGATCGGCCGATTTGACTACTTGACTGAAATATTAAAGTTTTATTGTTATATGACTTCTAGCCGGCATGACAAGAACGGTCTGTATAAACCGGAATACTTAAAAGTCATTCAGAGAACATGTCGAATGCGTTGCATGGTGGAGGTAAAATAAGTTTCAGCCCGGCCCAACTAACGCGATTAATTGTTGGTACTGTGAATGATCAGGAAAAGCTGAGAACGATTAAGGTTAGAGTCTCTGGTTGTTATGCTTTCGCAATGGGAAAGATTAGACTTAGATGCTGAGTTTGAAAACGATTTTGTTCTTCACCGATATCTGCTCTATTCCGGTGCACCTAATATCGGCTGGTCGACCTTTCATACGAGATTTCATGCTGTTATGATAGCAGCAAACGATAGCCAAGTTGGGAACATTGCAAATGCAAATTCGACCATGAACATTCCATTAAGGAACAGGGGCAAACTTAGCCCATATCAATGAGTGCTGTCCGTGCTTAATGATAAGGGAGCTCTTTTTTATAGCCTAGTCCGAACGGCGTGCCGCAGGACGACACCTCTTTGGGGAGAAGTTTTACAGGCAAAGTACCTCGCAAATTTCGCCATCAATGGGAGGGGATAACCACCGCTGAAAAATTGTCTGATGTTCTTTCAAGGATTCGAACCCAGGCTTTCAGCGTCATAGGCAGGCATGCTAACCTCTGCGCTATGATGCCTCCAAATTCTGGAATAATCCTCCCCTAAAACTTTAAAAATTTTACCACGACCATTATATTGTATTAAGAAACAGGGGCCAAACATCTCACATATCAATGAGTGCTGTGATATGAAGGATCTGTCCTCGGTGTGAAAAGAAGGATCTGTCCTCGGTAAGCACACCACTTACAGTGGTTTTAGAACTCTGGTCTGACATCACCGAAATTGTCGTACGAACTGCCTGCTTTCGTCATTGGTTTGTAACCTGGAGTCAACCGTTCCCACAGTGATTGGTTTTGTGCACCAAAACGATCCAGCCCAGATGCCCAAAGATTGCTACCTTCACACGTAAACATTTGGTTATAACAACAACAACCGGAGGTCATAACCGGATACTAAGTGGGAATCCCACATTATAATGTCTATATGACGGTGATTGATGATAAGACGATCTGGCATTCCCCTTGTTCATGTTTGCGTCTGCAGTCTATACATCTTTAGAGGGCGGCCCTTCTTCATAATGATCTTGCAAGCGTATATCTGAGAATTTTTTTTTTTAATATAACGACAGGGCGGAGTAGCTTCGACAGCAGACACAATGATCCGTCATGCGGACATTTGCACCACACATACGAAGTGAACTCGTGGCTGGTGGGTATGGACCAGTGCCCCCGCGGGGTTGCACATACATGGGGACATTTTGCGTTCCTGCCTACGGTCTTCCTTCTCTTTCTCTCACAAGCCTAATTCTGATCTACAGACCCACCTTAAACATCCCTTCCTCTCACACATTTCGATACCCAATCGAGTAATCTCACTTATATCCCAATGTAAACCTAGTCCAGTTTTTGGGCTACCATATCGTTTCTCTGCTTTATATTAACAAAAAGGGACCATTTACCACCAATTTCGTTGACTTTCTGTTAACTAATTTATGCGTATAGCTTATAGATGGTTAGGACTTAAGCGACTTGATGCACGAGTTTGAAAGGCATTAAAATGCAAATTTTTAAATATTTCTAATGAATCTTCATTGAACTTTCATTGTTCAAAAATTACCCCAAAAAATACTTAGTACCTGTATTAAAAATAACAACTTTGACTAATTCAATTCTGAGAGTCTGCAATTATAACATACAAACCAAGGGTGACAACTCTGCGAATCTGTGGAAATTCTTAAAATTTTGCCTATACACACCATTAGTCGTTTATGTATATTTTCCCAGAACTTTATATTACGGTAGGTAAGTGAATTTTCTTTTCAATTTCATTTGAATAGAAATGAGAAATTCATTGCCCTAAGATTCACTCAACCTCAAACTACATACTCTCTCACTCAAATTATATATATATATAGAGAATAAAAGCATAGGCTACTATGCCATTGTTGTGTGTGGGGGTGGGGGGGGGGCTATTGGCTCAATTTAAAATTTCAAATGAGAGAGTGACACAGGGAGAGAGGCATAGAATATTAGAGAGCAATTTTCAAGCAAAAACCACAGCGTAAATAAAACTGTATCATTTTGTTGTTTTTGTAGATTTTCAAATTATAGTAAATACAATGTGTGTGTGGGGGTTGCCAAGGGGAGGGGAGGATAAAAATCACATTGTATCCTACTTTGGTTGGCGCTTCTTTACTAAATTGCGCTGATGTCTGCCATGATTTTGGCAAAGGCAGACAAGCAGCTGAGTCATTATCATCTTCGTCATTACTATGACTATAATGATGATGGTAATAAGCATTCATTATCATCATCATCATCTCTGTAGTAGTATTGTAGTAACTATTGTAAACAGACAACGAAGTTGTTTCGGTGTCTAGTTGATTTGCTTTGTTTGGTTACACTTAGAATTACCAACCCCTGCGTTGCAGAGATAAAAAGAAGCGCCATTCTTGCTTTAGTACTAGCCAGTCAATAACAAATAGATAAACAATTTCAATGATATAATTTCTTCGCATTTGAAATTTTTGTCGTAACAAAGGCACTAGCTTACAAAAACTAAAGACAAAAACTTTAACTTAAACCAAAGAAGATCAAGAAAATCTGTTTGCTTACGAGGAAGTCGAAGGAGGGCCAATTCGAGGGGCCAGGTTTCGTTAACAAAACGACTTTAATATTGCGCAAGTTCAAGTATGTGGGAGTGATCTTAGATAGGAAACTGGACTAGAAGAGTCACATCTAGGAGCATACTGAGAATGCTCACAAAAGTTGGCCACTATGACCAACCTATAGACTTAAGAGAATGGGGGAATGGATAGAATATGGGAGCAGATTATTTATTCGGGGAATAATCGGGGATTGAACGAGGATTTGGATCTTATGTCTAAAAAGACAATGGGGAATGTATGGAATATAGGCGCAGATTATTTAATCGGATAATAATTAAGACTACAATTGGAGGAATTAGCAGAGGATTTGGATCATATGTCTGAAAAGACACTGCGGGTTAAGTGCGAGACACTGATGGAACAAAATGGAACAAATCTGGAGGACAAAACAGGTCTGAGCGTCTACATTGAAAACGTTGAGACAAACAACTGCTTTTGGCTGCCTAACCATTACACGGTTCTCCAGGTACGGACGAACGCAAAGTTTTTGAGTTTGAATGTCTTATCAGACTTGAATTTTACAATTAGAACTTTAACAACCAGAACAATAAGGTCACGGACGGTCTTAGAGTGTAAAAAGGAGTTTAAAGATTTCTAACCACATTATTTGTGTTTTAGGCCATAGTGGAGTAAGGGAAAGATGGCAGATGATTTCACTATAAGGGCCATATGGCTGCTAGGGTAAAATAAGTGAATGCGAATTCTTTCCGGTCGATGCATTCCGAGTTAAGTGCATGGGGACGAGTGCAAATGTAGCACTGTGGAATCGTAGTACGATTGACAGAACGAAAAAGAATTTAGAAAATCGGACCACAAATGAAGATTTGGCAGCCAGAACAATATTTCGTAATACCGAGGTTACTAATTTTAAATGCCAAAAGGCGCCCGGAAACTTAGGGCCTTGAAATTTTCCACACGATCTTGCAACAACCTGAGCTCTAATCATTCCAAATTTCACACGGCATATTTTTTACTAGTTTTTTCCGACTGTGCAACCCAAGACTTGAAGCAACTATGGACCAACAGAGAACAATTAGGAATTTCACGGGAATTCTGATATAGTAGCCTCAAAGGCTACTCAAATACTTCCTGAGGATTTAGGTCGGTTGGGACGTAAACAGGTCAAATCGGCGGATGTTTAGATACAGCTCCCACATAAACCGACCTCTTGATTATGCTTCTAAAGCTACTAGAGGGCGGTGTGACTTCTTTAGCCTCCAGAGGGCGTTATGTTTATCTGTTGGGCTGAAAATTTTCACTATGTGTTTTTCCTTAACCTCTAACATCCATGTTTAGAATCGGTTCATAACTTGATATAGCTGCGATATGAACTAATCTCCCGATTCTATTGTTTTAGCCTCTAGATGGCGCAATTTTAATCTGATTGGGCTAAAATGTTGCACGATGTGTTCTCTTTCAAAGTCTAACATTTATGTAAAGCATGATTTGAATCCGTCCATTACTTGAATAGCTCACATACTGACCGATCTAATGATTATTCTTCTTGAGCCTCTAGAGGGTCCGATTTTTAAACGATTGGACTGAAATTTTGCACTGTGTGTTCTCCTTTAAACTTCAGCATCCTCATGAAGTATGGTATGAATCGGTCTACAGCCTGATACAGCTCCTTTATAAACCGTTTTGCCGATATTAAGCTTTGAGCCTCCAGAGGGCGCAATTTTTTCCGATTGGAATGAAGTTTTACGCGATCGTTTCTGATATGACTTTCAACAGTTGTATAAACTTTGATTTCAATCGGCCTTCAACTTGTTATATCTCCCATGTAAACCGAACTCCTGAGTTTACCTCTAGAAGGCGCAATTTCTATCCGATTGCAAATTTTGCACAATGTATTGTCTTTCAAAGTCCAACATCCGTGCCAAGTATGGCTTCAATCGTTACATAACTTGTTATAGCTTCCATATAAACCTGATTGTACTTCTCGAACCTCTCTTCAAATCGTAATTTTTATCTGTTTAGGATGAAGTTTGGTGCAATGATTTCTGTTTTGACTATCAACAGCTGTATAAACTTTGACTTTAATCGGCCTTCAACTTGATAAAGCTTTTATTTAAACAGATTTCCCGATTATATTTTTTGAGCCTCTAGAGGTCTCATTTTTTGTCCCATTGGACTGAAATATTTTTTGTCCCATTGGACTGAAATATTTTTCTTATGACTTCCGCCAGCTATACCTGGTATGCCCAGAATCGGTGCATAACTGTATACAGCTCAAGTATGAACATTTCTCGCCATTTTAGTTCTTAGGCCTGTAGATGGCGGAATTGTTATCTATTGGGTTGCCCAAAAAGTAATTGCGGATTTTTCATATAGTCGGCGTTGACAAATTTTTTCACAGCTTGTGACTCTGTAATTGCATTCTTTCTTCTGTCATTTATCAGCTGTTAATTTTAGCTTGCTTTAGAAAAAAAGTGTAAAAAAAGTATATTTGATTAAAGTTCATTCTAAGTTTTATTAAAAATGCATTTACTTTCTTTTAAAAAATCCGCAATTACTTTTTGGGCAACCCAATAATAACTTGATTTTACTTCTTGAGTCTCTTGAGTCTCTTGAACAATTTTATACCATTGGGCTGATGCACGATAATACCTCCGACATTTGTGCTCAGCATTGTCTAAATCGGTCCTCAACATGATATAGGTCCTATATAAACCTTTCTCCTGATTCAACATTTTGAGTCTATAGAGGGCGCACTTTTGCACATTGGGCTTATATCCTTGTGGACGTAGACAATACTGTGTAATAGTATATGCGTATTTCCTATCGCTGATTTAGTATGGTTGCCAAGTACGTTATCTCATGCATTATCCAGTTTCAACTATGTCCATGAATATTTTATTAAGGCACAGCTGGGTTACTTCTCTCATATCAATGTGGGCTGTCCCATTAAAGGTTTAATCAATGTTAAGAAACGAACGGCTTGCCACAAATCGACACCACTTTACTAAAGAAATTAACACGGCTGATTATCTATGGTAAATACCTCACAAGTATCGCCCGCACTAGGAGGGGATAGTCACCGCAGAAAAATATTTCCAATGCTCTGGTCGGGATTTTAACCCAGGCGTTCTGCATTAAAGACAGACATGCTAACCTCTGAGCTGCGGTAGAGCCTATGCACGTATCCCTGCAATAATATGGTGGTCATACCTGCCAACCATTAGCATTTTACAATTTTCGTTTGTTTCTCTTAGCATTTTAGTTCCCCAGCTATTGTCCAATTTATTAGCTGCGCTCAAAATTAATGATTTTTATTTTTTGCCATCCCAAAACAATGTGTAAAACGCATTTATTTAATGGAATTATTTGTTTGTTTGTTCAACGCATTTAATTTACTGTATGTCTCATATCCACATAGTAGGGGTATAGTACAAAGGCTTGAAACCAACAAATTTTGAATATTCCTTCGTCATAGAAGACAGTGTGCACAAATCACAATGCTCATGATGAAGCCAATGGCAAAGATGACGATGATGATAGTAGCCTAACAAATCATGACTACGATAATGATCACAGAAATGAAGACGAACATCTAAAAAATTATAATAATGAAGATTTTTTCAACCGTCCCTCCGTCCGTCCGTCTGTCTGTCTGTTTATCTCTCTATCGTTATGTGGTCTTTTCGAATGTTTTGGTTTTTGCTCATTTTTTTTTTTTTGTGAATTTTCTTATACTTTACGATATATGCCGTTGTGCGATGGTTGTTCTTTTTTTCGCAAAAATATGAAATTCTTTTGGGGTATGAGCGGGAATATGAGTGGATATGCCCCAAGTCAGTCACAGAGTCAAAAACGACACAAAAAGAAAAACGACTCACATGTACGTATTCATGCATGTTTGTGTTTCAGTGTGCCCTGCTGTTGGTTGTTGATGTGGTGTTGAAAGAGCAGGGGTTAGCGGAAGGGAGGTACCTACAAAAACTCAAAAAGAATATTTCTTGGTCTTTGGGAGATTCGAAATGAAAATCATTTTCATTTTTTAGTATATTTTGTAAAAACGCGCACTAAACAACGCCACACATGTGAAACGCCAGACAAAGCCGCAAGAGTTCTAGGCGAGACCAGAAACCACAAACAAGAGACCAACCAAATAATAATAAAAACGCCACAAACCACAATATATCATACAATATAGAACGCGCTGCCATTACAAGCCTTGCAAAAATAGCAAAAAAATAAGTGAAAAATGGAACAAAAATAATTTAAAAATAATGAAAATTTTGATATGGAACAATTTTAAAGTGTGAATTAAAATAAATTTGGGTGTCTTTTTTAGCACCAGATTTTGATAATCTAAAAAAATGTCTTAGCTAAAGACAAAAATTAAAAAAATAAATTGGAATATTTAAACTATAAGATATATGATAAAAAAAACATAAATGTGCCAAGTGTTATAAAAAATATGAAATATGGTGAATTTTATAAATACAAAAAATATATTACTATATATACTAAATGAGAAATATCCATTATAGGTTTAAATTATTTCCTTAAACACTATCTTTAAATAGAGGATTTACTTAATTTGTGAAAATTGTATTTTTCAATGTCAATTTGCTATAGCATATGGAATATTGGTTTCTAACATTTCCTTGTTTGACATGAAACATTTCAAATATATGACAAGTAAAATTAATGAAACAAGAAACAAGTAAGAGTGTGCTAAGTTCGTCCGGACCGAATCAAATATACCCTCCACCATGGATCGCATTAGTCGAGTTCTTTGCGCGGTATCTCTTTTTAGGCAAACAAAGAATAATGAATAAGAACTGTTATGCTATTGGAGCTATATCTAGTTGTAGCCGGATTCGGACCATAAACGAATTGAATGCTGAACATTGTAGAACTAATATTGTAAAATTTCAGTCCATTCGGATAAGATTTGCGCCTTGTAGGGGCTCAAGAGGCAAAATCGGAAGATTGGTTTATATGGGAGCTGTATCAAGATATAGATCGATTCCATATTGGACATGTATGTTGAAGATCATGGTAGAAGCCGTGGTTCAAAATTTTACCCAAATCGGATGAGAATTGCGCCCTCTAGAGGCTCAATAAGTCAAGATCCCAGATCGGTTTATATGGCAGCTATATCTGGTTATATACCCGATTTGCGCCAAACTAGGCACAGTTGTTGGAACTCATTAGAAAACACCTCGTGCAAAATTTCAGCCAAATAGGGTAAGAATAGCGCCCTCTAGAGGCTAAAAAAGTCAAGATCCAAAATCGGTTTATATGGCAGCTATATTAGGTTATGTGCCGATTTGCGGCAAACATAACACTGTTGTTGGAAGTCATAACAGAATACATCGTGCAACATTTCAGCAAAATAGAATAAGAATCGCGACCTCTAGAGGCTCAAGAAGTCAAGATCCCACATCGGTTTATATGGCAGCTATATCAGGTTATGTACCCAATTTTGTACCCGATTTGCGCCAAACTTAGCACAGCTATTGAAAGTCATAAGAAAACACCTCGTTCAATATTTCAGCCAAATCGGATAAGAATAGCGCCCCCTAGAGGCTGAAGAAGTTTATATGGCAGTATGGTTTACATGGCAGCTATATCAGGTTATAAACCGATTTGAACCATACTAATTGTTGGAAGTGACACCAAAACACCACGTGCAAAATTACAGCCAAATCGGATAAGAATTACGCCCTCTAGTGGATCAAGAAGTCCAGATCCCAGATCGGTTTATATGGCAGCTATATCAGGTTATGTACCCAATTTTGTACCCGATTTGCGCCAAACTTTGCACACCTAGTGCAAAACTTCAGCCAAATCAGATAAGAATTGCGATCTCTAGAGGCTCAAGAAGTCAAGATCCCAGATCGGTTTATATATCAGCTATATCAGGTTATGTACCCAATTTTGTACTCGATTTGCGCCATACTTAGCACAGTTATTGGAAGTCATAACAAAACATTTCGTGCAAAATTACAGCCAAATCGGATAAGAATTACGTCTTCTAGTGGCTCAAGAAGTCAAGACCCGAGATCGGTTTATATGGCAGCTGTTTTAGATTATGATCCGAGTTGAACCATAATTAACACAGTTGTTGGAAGTGATGCCAAAATAACACATGCACAATATAAATCAATTCGGATTAAAATTGCGCCCTCTAGAGGCTCGAGAAGTCAATACCCAAGATCGGTTTATATGGCAGCCATATCAAAACATGGACCGATTTGGACCATTTACAATCCCAACCGACCTAAAAGCCTAGCTTTACTCCTTCGAAAGTTAACGGCTTTCGACAGACAGACGGACAGACGGCCGAACATGGCTAGTTCGACTTAAAATGTCATAACGATCAAGAATATATATAATTATTGGGATCTTAGACGCATATTTCGAAGTGTTACAAATGAATAATGACGAAATTAGTATACTCCCTTCCTATGGTGAAGGGTATAAAACTGCTAACTACATTAATTGAAAATAAGCAAAAGCGCATTAAGTTCCTCGTGGCCGAATCTAATTTACTCTCCACTATGAATAGTATTTGATAAGTTTTAAAAAGACTTTTTCAAAAAAGCTGTTCGGTACACATTGGAGCTGCAACAAGTCATGGACCGTACTTTTTGCCGCTACTTTAAGCGATAACAAAATACCATGTGCAAAATTTCATTCAATTTGCCTAATAATTGCACCTACCAGAAGTCAAATGAGTAGACCAGGTAAAGGAAGGAAACATTATGAAAACAACACTAGTCAAATTTCAGACAAATTAGATAATAATTGCACCCTCTAAAAGCTCATGAAGCAAAATCGGGAAATGGGTTTATATAGGGGTTATATCATGCTAATTTAGCCCTGTAGAAAATCACGAAATCAAATTGAGAGAATCTGCTCATATACTAATACGATTTGGCCTATTTACCATCCCAACCCACAAAAACTTATAAGACGTATTTCATGAATTTTTTTAATTTATCTTTACTTTCCTTTCCTACAGCTCTTAAAAAACATCCCTTAATAACACCAGTAGAAGAGTACCTTGTATAGAGCTAATTTAGCATGACAAATTTTGGTGGCTTTGTCGGGAAGTCTCTCTTGGGTATTTTCTATTATAAAGTATATATTTTCTTGATAGCCTTGACATGTTAAATCGATCTAGCCATGTCCGTCGAACTCATAAAGCTAGCCGCTTGAAATATTTCATAGATACTTCTTATTTATGTAGGTCGTTTTGGATTGTCAAAAAATTTAGCTTATAGTGTTCTGTTACGACTCTCAACAATCGTGCTCATATAAACCGATCTCTCGAATTGACTTCTCGAACCTCTGCAAGCCACAATTGTTGTCCCAATGAGCTGAAATTTAGCATTTAGTGTACTTTTACGACTCCCAAAAATCGTGCTGATTTTGGTGACAATCGGTAATCCAATTTACCCCCATCTAAACCGTACTCCCGATTTGACTTCTAGTGGCAAGGGGCGGATTAATACCCGCACCCTCTTTTCAACCTAACCTAACCTCTGCCCTGCACACGCTCTTATCTCCTCTCATGCGTACGGGACATAGTATACTGAGCTAATGTTTACACCTATGGTTATAACTAGTTTAGCTTGCAACCTATTGGCTCCTGCTGTCTTGTTAATCTTCAGCTACAGCAAACTTCATTTCTAATATGCTTTATATTGCATCGTCTTAAGGAATTGGTTATGTGGTATGCTCCAACAGTTTTGATTGAGAGATTGTAAATTTTTCTTTTTGGCATCCTCGCGTCTTCCAAATGCTAAGGAAACAAAAGTCGTTGATGGACTCATATATTAGGCTAGCATTAATAAGGTTTGCTGAGTTAAATCAAAGACACAATCTATTGTATGTGCTATGTGAGTTACTATGCCATGTAAAACTTCTCTCCAAAGACGTGTCGCACTGTGGCACGCCGTTCGGACTCGGCTATAAAAAGGAGGCCCTTTATCATTGAGCTTAAAATTTAATTGAACTGCACTCAATGATATGTGAGAAGTTAGCCCCTGTTCCTTAGTGGAATGTTATTAGATCGGTGCATATACTTTTATTGTTCCAATACTTGGCATGATCGTAGAAATATATACGAAATTCCATATGCAAAATTTTTTTGAAATTGGTTAATAATTGCACCCTCAAGGGACGAATGAAGTTAAATCAGCATAAGCTCAGTTTTATATGGTCTGAACATCGCCCGTTTTAGTCCATTTACAATCCTAAACAACCTACATCAATAAAAACTACAATTTATGCAAAATATAAAGAGGCTTTAATGGAAATAAATGGCGAACTTGACAAACGACATCCATAGTTTAGGGATTATACCCACCATAGCTTAACGCATATATGCTTGTTATAATTTTAATTATAAATTTGAATTAAACCCCAAAGCGTTCATTGTTAACTAGAGTGGAACAAGTGATGTCAACTCTTCACACCTTCAATTACCAGCAGTCATTGATTCGGTTAGAAAGTGAAGTACTTCATACTAATTAACATTTCATTCAATGATTAATTTACATTTCCTGAGAAATCAGTCATTGTGTCAAGGTCAGTGTTTGTAGCATAACTACTGCAAGAGAAATAGAAGAGAGAGGTAGAGATTCCATAATCTAGCAACAGATGCCGTTGTATGTTACTTAAGCTGATATTACACGTTCAGACATGTTATATGAACTGTCACTTTCAATATTCATGGGACTTTTGTTATGTACGTAAAATAGAAACAGAGTGTTCTTCAATCAGCATGTATTCTCACACTTATTGTATTTTCTAATACACTGAAAATATAGTTGACTCAAAATTAAATTTTTTTGCTTTTTCGTAGGATTTTAGCAATGAAAACGAGCCAAGGAATAAAAACTTTCTTCATAGATGACTGTCCGATTATTTTTTTAAACTTAACATGTTATGGCTGGTACTATGTTCGTTATTCGCGACATTTTTTCGTGATTACTTTTTCTAGATATTAGATTTTGAAGGAAAAAAACTTGATGATTACATTCAGTAGCACATTCCCTCATTACTTATGAAAAATCTTCATAAAAGTGTTATGTTTTCATAGAGATTTTTGTAGTCTTTCAAAAAAGTAACCGTGAAAAATTTGTGTTTTCAACTGTGGAAAACGAATATAGTACCATCCTTAAGCCTATTTGTAAGGATATTTTGCGTCTTTAACCATGGTTCAAAATTGTCTTGTCCCAAGGAAGGTTTCCTAACATTAAACCATATTTTGAACTTAATTTTAGATTTCTGTCTTCAGTAACAAGACGCAAAGTTAGAGATTTATTAACCAAACATTTCAAAAAAATACTCATTAATATTAAGCAAAATATTTTTCAGCTAAAGCTAGCCGCTTGAAATTTTGCACAAATACTTTTTTTTTGTATAGGTCAGTTGGGAAAGTAAATGGGCCAAATCGGTTCATGTTTTGATATAGCTGCCATATTAACCTATCTTGGGTCCCGACTTCTTGAGCCTCTAGAGGGCGCAATTCTCATCCCATTTGACTGAAATTTTGCAATACCTTCATACAGCTCCCATATAAACCGATCTCCCGATTTTGCTTCTTGAGCTCCTACAAGGCGCAATTCCTATCCGAATGATCTGAAATATTACACAATGACTTCTACAATGTTCAGCATTCATTTTGTGGTCGGAATCGGACTATAACTTGATATAGCTCCAATAGCATAACAGTTCTTATTCAATATTCTTTGTTTGCCTAAAAAGAGATACTGCGCATAGAACTCGACAAATGCGATCCATGGTGGAGGGTATACAAGATTCGTCCCGGCCGATCTTAGCACGCTCTTACGTGTTGATATTACATATGACATGTATGATTGTGTAATAGCAGCTTTAACTGTATAAAGAAGCCTGAACCAAGACTGGGCGCACATGTTATTTGTTTTATGTCCACTCCAATGTTATTATCTTGTTCTTTAATCCATATAGAAGCAGCTATGATGAAAGTTTCAGCATAATATACTTAATGAAACTTTATTTCTAATATCAAAAGATAGATCTCACTTAATGTGGGGGCGTAAACTGATGAGCGAAACAATGAGACTTGGTAGTATAGTCAACCTTTACAGCTGAAACACATTGCTTAACATCAAATTGATGTGTCTGTCCCATACTTACCTTTGACATTAGTTTGCACTTAGAATGGCAAGTCCTCCCACATTCGGTGAAAGTTTATATTCCCAACTTGTTTGATATAAAATTTATAAAATCTACGCTTCCACTACATGAAGTAATGGGGAAGTGATATTATCTAACAAATATACCAGTCGTATAGGTTAAAATTTCATCTTCAGCTTTAATTTACATTGCCTGTCAGTCATTGTGTCAAGGTCAGTGTTCGTAACTTAACTATGGGAAAAAAGAGAGTAATCTTTATCTGAGAGCAATTGTCGCAGATACACTACGGCAGCAGTGTATGCTTAGCTTAATAAAGACGCCTAAGTCAATGGTGGGTACAACTGTTGTGCGTTACACATATGTATGTGTGTATATGTGAGTATTATTCTCTTTTGCCATTGATTACGTACATGAGAAAAAGAGCAACTATGCTGAATTGGTTTGGCATTGATTATTTTATAAAACTTTATTCCAAATATGGAAAAGGGGCTCGTTCTTAATGAAAGAGCGTAAGCCGCTGAGCACGAAAACGAGACATCGATGAATTATCCATTATTGCTCTACAATAGAATCTAATTGCTGGAAAGCCAAATGATGTGCCGTATTCTATTGAACACAAAACTAGTCGTTGGCAATATTTGGCACTTAGATAGATTGGCAACTTCGCCTCCGTTGTCGAATAAATTCAAGGCCCTTATTTAAAGATGCGGCAATTAAAAAAGGCGATTAGGGACAATTTTAAACGCATAGATGGCAGATGGACCACCATCACATATTACTTAAAAGGACATACAGTGGCACAGAAAAGTCTATATATCCCGCTGAAAAAACATGTTTTAGAAAGCGACTTTTTTAAACGCCAAATATCTTTTGTTGCTTAAATTGTTTACCATCTTTCCAGTTTCATAATTAGTCAAAAGGGTAAAAGGGTAGGGTAAAATCATATCCTCACTACATTACTGTCAGTTTACAAATCTGCTATGTATGGAAAGGAATGTAGACATATCTGTGCAACTGTATATACCAGCAGAGTGCATGTGCGCAGGAATAAAATATATTTATTAAGGGGAACATTGATGCAAAATTACACATTAAATATCAAATTTTAGTACAATTGCTAAAAAGATTAGGTTTCTATTGGTCAATGACACCTATTGATAACGATATGTAACTAAAATATAACTGAAAGATTGGGCCCATTTTTACTAACGACATCTGGCAAATGAGATGGAACGCAAATTGCACAGCGCCTTTCGATACTGTAGAAAACTATCTCTCCAACTTAATTGAGATGTATATGGGAGAAGTTGCGAACATTTTAGACTTTGTAACAAGTAAAAGCGTGCTACATTTGGCCGGGCCGAATCTTGGAAACTCACCCCCATGGATTGTGCTAAAAATTTATATAAAATAAATTTAGTTAAAAGGCATAATTTTATTCTACATACAAAACTTCTGTCAAACCAGCAAAAATTAAAGCTTCTAAAAACGAAGAAGAATAATCCAGAGACCGGTTTATATGGGAGCTATATCAGGCACAGTTGTTAAAAGTCATAACAGAACACCATATAAACCGATCCCCGGATTTGACTTATTTTGCCCTTAGAAGCCTCAATGTTGGACCAAAGACTTGATTTACTACTTCCAACATCCATGTAAAGTATGATCCGAATCGATCTTTAAACAGATATAGCCCCCATATAAACCTATCCCCAGATATGACTTCTTCAGCCCTTAGAAGCCTAAATTTCACCTGATTTTGCCCAAAAAACTATCTCATGACTTACATCAGTGCCAAGTTTTATTCGAATCGGTCAATATGGTGATATAGGCCCCCCTAAGTACCGATATCCCGATATGACTTCTTGAGACCAACATAATTCAAATACAAACTTAGTTAACAAGGGTACATTTCTAGCGGAATCCATGGTGGCGGGCCGAAATTAGCTCGTTTTTACTTGTTTTTTGACATATTTTCCATAGCGTTTGCTAGGATTACAAGTTAGTTACTACTGGGTATTTTGCTAAATTAGAAATTGAAAAAAATAAATTTTCCGCATTTTACAATACAAAAAACGTGCCGCCACTGCAACACAGTTATTATAAACTTAAAACCATTAGAAATAGATTTAATCGCTATTTAACAAATTCATTAGAAATTTAATTAATTAAATCCTCTATATTTACAACATATTAGGAAAAACCCTAAACAGCGTTTTTTTTTTTGCTACCAACAAAAAAAAGTGACTCACTTAAGTGTTAAATTGAAACTATAAATTGACCACGGTGCCAGTCTATAGCCAATGGTGTTAATTTTTAAACCAGTTTAACTGTGGAAGAGCCCACAAAACCAAGAGCTCTTGGTTAAAAGAAAGATATCAAACTAAGATTTATTTTACTTTCGCAGGCCTAAGAAATAACAACCAACAAAAAACTTCTTAAACTAAACAAAGAAAAAGTGAAAAAAATACTCAATTGTTAGCATTTCAAACAAAATGTGACTGTTAAGCGCCAATTAAAAAGCAACAAAACAATGTGACTGTGAAAATATGCAACAAAAATTTTTAATGTTCAATAAAAACCAAAAAAAGAAAATACATCAATTAAAAACTAAGAAATTTTAACAATACCACCCAAGAGAAGGCTTTTTTATTATTTTAAACAAATTTTGTATTTTACAATAAAACAACCAAAAGCAAAAAACAAACAAAAAAATCTCCAACTGTGATAACATAACAACGAAAGCAACAAAACAAAACCAAAATCCTCTTAATTATCCTATGTGATGCTTTTAAAGCCCATAAACCTAACAACACCAATAAGAGAGAAAGAGAGAGCGAAAGCGAAAGCGAAGAAGAAAGAAAACCCAAATAATAACAAATAAAAGGCCAAAGAAATTTAGTGTAAATAAATAATAAATTAAAAAACACAAACAAGTACAAGTAGTTTATAAACATCATTAGCATCACCTTCCACAAACCCGCCCTCATCCATATTAAAGTAAATACATACAACAAAATGATGCTCAACAAGAATTCACCGGGCTCGCAGTCCTTGCCACGCGTCCACTCCTTTTTCAACATGATACCCACCATATTGGAGGGTGAACTGGCGCTGGCCGTCACAGAGGATAAGGATCGCATGTTCACCCTCAAATCCTCAAGGTACAAAAGGGAATGACAAAAAGCAAAAAAAAAACTAATTGAGAAAACACAAAAAGAATCAAAACGGCCGCGAAAATTGTGTATCAAATAATTAAAAGAAATATTTTTTCAAAAATAAAGCCATAAATTAATTAAGAATATGTATAAGTGAATAAATATCATCTATGTTGCCGACATACCCAACAAAATTTTCAAAAAAAATATGCCTTCTAACGACGCACGTATATTTTTTTAACCGCCATAGCTCATACCTCCACCCACACACAACTAGCTATAGCTTGACCTACCTCTTTCCTCCTCACCAAGTGCGCATGTATGATGTTTTCCCCTTTCGTAATCATTTTGCCGCATTTGTGCTACGTGATTTTGAACACGCTGTGTGACATACACAGCTATGATAGAGCCTGTTGTGGTTAAATCGCTTGGCATGGCTAGAAAAAATTGTAAATGAGTTATCCTTCACCATTGCTAGTGGAGCGAAGGTCAAGAGCCATGTTGAAAAACATATTTTTTTTGTATAAAAAATCTAAAAAAGTATAATAAAATATTTTTCTACAATTTTGTAAAATATTTGTTTTTTAAATTATTGAAACCCAAATGCCCATGAACATTCCACTAAGGAACATTCCACTTCTCACATATCAATGAGTGCAGTCCGATTCAAGTTTAAGCTCAATGATAAGGGGCCTCCTTTATATATCCGAGTCCGATCGGCATGCCGCAGTGCGAAACCTCTTTGGAGAGAAGTTTCACATACCTCACAAATGTTGCCAGCATTATGAGGGGAAAACCACCGCTGCAAATTTTTTCTCATGGTCTTGCCAGGATTCGAACCTAGGCGTTCAGCGTCATAGGCGGACATGCTAAACTCTGCGCTACGATGGCCTCCTCAAGATATACGTTAAATAATTTTGCCTTTTATGAACCCATAACGTTAAATAGTGAGATCGGTCTATACCAGTGATGGACACACTACCACTGTTAAAAGGACCAAACTGTGTTTGTGTGAGTATCATCAAACATGAACCGAATGAAATAGCTTTGATATAAAGTCAGACGAATGAAGCCACAGGAAGTGGTTTACAATGTCCATGTGCTTCTGGTCGCTCTTCCAATGTGAAGATGTGTATGCTATCCATCTATGGTAAATATACAGCTATATTCAAGCTAGTAGGTAGTTTCGCCACCCTTAGTCTAAAACCGGTAAATAACCATGCTTGGCATATTTGTTAAAAGTCATTGCAAAAATATTCAGCCAAATAGGTTAGGAATTGCCAGATAGACGCTCCAGAAGTATAATTGGAAAATCGTTTTGAAATTGAAAAATTTATCGTAAATTCAAAGTTTTATCAAAAATTTAATAAGTTATCGTAAATTTAAAACTTTATCGAAAATTTAAAAATTTATCGAAAATTCAAAACTTTATCGAAAATTCAAAACTTTATCGAAAATTTAATATTTTATCGAAAATTTTATTTTTTATCGAAAATTTAAAATGTTATCGAAAATTTATAATTTTATCAATAATTTAAATTTAAATATATATATGCTCTACTTTATTTTTCATCGAAATTTTTAAAATGTAGCCACATTTTAAAATTCTTTAAAAATTTGAAAATTTATCGAAAAATTTTAAATTCTCGAAAATTTAAAATTTTATCGAAAAATTTTCTATAAATGTTTAATATTTCGATAACCTTAAAATTTTTGATAGATTTCAAAATTTCTGAAAATATATAAAATTTACCAAAAACAATTTTAAATTATTGCAAAATTTAAAAATTTTTGATAAATTCTAAAATGTTCGATACATTTTTAAACTTCAAAAATTAAAAATTTTATCGAAAATTTAATATTTTATCAAAAGTTTAAAATTTTATCGAAAATTGAAAATTTTATCGAAAATTGAAAATTTTATCGAATATATAAAATTTTATCGAAAATTTAAAATTTTATCGAAAATTTAAAATTTTATCGAAAATTTAAAATTTTATCGAAAATTTAAAATTTTATCGAAAATTTAAAATTTTATCGACAATTTAAACTTCATCGAAAATTTTAAAATTTTTCAAAAATCTTAAAATTTTATCAAAAATTTAAAATGTTATCAAAAATTTAAAATTTTATCAAAAATTTAAAAAATTAACGAATATTTAAAAATTTTATCGGATATTTCAAAAATTTAAAAATTTATCACATTTACCAATGTGTTTATGTTTTGGTTTTATATCGAATGAAAAAGCAAAACAACAACAACGATGGTTTTCCCCTGCAAATGCTGGCAACATTTGTAAGGCACTATGCCATGTAAAACTTCTTCTCGCACTGCGGCACGCCGTTCGGACTCGGCTATAAAAAGGAGGCCCCTTATCATTCAGCTTAAACTTGAATCGGACTGCACTCATTGATATGTGAGAAATTTGTATTTCTTATATATGTGTTCCTGCGATTGGGACTAATATTGCGATAATGGGGTTATTTGTAATCCGAAGCGCAAGAAATTTTCGCAAGGGATTTTCTTATGACTCTTGACATAACTGATTTAGATATAGGTGCCATATATATGTAGAAATCATTAGATTTTCACTTTTAGAGCCTTGTTAGCGTATTTTTGACTTAAATCGGTTCAGACTTAGATATAGTTCCCATATTTATTTCCATTCGATTTTGACTAACTAATACTGCAATAATATCACTTGTTAAACGATTCTCACAAAATTTGACACGAAAGTTACCTTAGTGATTCTTCTAATCACTGGTGAATGTGTAAGAAATCGGTTCAGATTTAGATATTTCTCCCATATAAATATATCGCCCGATTTCCATTTCTAGAGCCTTTGCAAGCGCAATAATCAACCAATCTTCTCAAAATTTTGCACAACGCTTTCTTCTACGACTACCACAATATGAACGGATTTATATGGGAATAGGTTTGGATTTACACACAGCTCCCATATATTGTACACCAATCCGCACGATATTCGACACGAAGGTTTCTCTTATGGCTCTTCGGATCACTGGTGTATTTCCTGGAAATTGGTTTAGATTTACATATAGCTCCCATTTATATGTATCACCCGATTTTTTATTTAGAAATCTAATATAGAAATCTACAAAATATACAGTTTTTGATCGAAATCTTCATTTCAAATTTTAATTTCGACTACTTAACACGCAAACCCAATGGGGTATAGGTTATCAAAAGGTAGCCTTTAACGAATTTACCTCCTCGTCCTTACTTTTTTTCAAATAAAAATTAATTGTCCATAATTAATATCGAAGGTTATGAAGAATCTGGCTGCTGTTGATGTAGGAAACCAGACAAAATGTGTGATGTATTATGACAAATATAAACATATGCGTTAAAATGTTAATGACCCGTTCCTTTTAACAAGAAAAATATCAGCAATAAAAATGGCTCATTGTCTTTACTCAGTTCGATTGCTTTCCATAAATAATGACGGAACACATATTTAGCCATGAAACAAAGCGGAACTGTCTCACTTATCAACCATAATATTGACTCAATTTTGAAAATGTTCCTATGATTTTAATAAGGAGTTGCATAAAAGCACATTGTTTTCTAAATATACAAAAAAAGTGTCATTGGTTGTTTGCTCTTGCTATCAATTGATTCAAATTAATGGTATCCATTATCATTTTTTTGTTCTTTATTTTCTTTTGCTTAGACAGCATGACTATTAAACAAATTTATTTGTTTTGTTTTTGTTTTTTTTTATAATTTTCTATTCTTGATTGCAAAACACTTGCCCTAAAATTTATCACATGCTGCCTTATATCAGCTGAGTTCAAATATTTGGTTCCGGCAAGTTATTGTCTATTTTTATAGAAATATTGGCATAAAAATAGTTTTTCTAAATGGTCACCAAGAAAAAGCCATCATTTTATTAGTCATTTATTTTAGCTAGAGACATGAAAATGACATTTAATAATTTTATAATAAAATTTGAATTTTTTGGAAATTTGAAAAATAAATTCTTAGAAAGCTATTTTTTGGCAATTGATTTTTTTGGCTCCTTGGGAAAAGAAATTAAAGAAAAGAATTTAATTTAAATACAAAGTCTGGGTTTTCTTAATTTTAATTTAAAAAATTATTTTATAATTTTAAATGGTTTTTTAATGAAAATAAACATAATTTATTCTTTATATCATTATCTTGTCAATAGTTTCCACATTTTATCATTTGCAACCTTTTCTTTGTTTGCGAATCATCTTATGTTGCCCATAAATGACAATTGAAATGATATCAATGCTTAATTAGAGGTATCCTACTTACTCGTGCCATCCAATCATAAATGCCTTTTTCAAGAGATATATGGCTTAGTGAAACAACAGCAAAACATGAAACTGAAAAACATACATTTTGAAGACTCATAAAGAATATCACCATCATCTATTTTGTGTGAAATATCCCCTAGCCATGACTTTCCTTCGCAACAACCACATAAATATATGTCTAAATTTTCCTTTTAGATATTATCAAAGTGATTTCATAAATAAATTTTAGCACAACATATGCAAAAAACCAAAAAGAAGAAAAATCTAACCAACCAAAGTATTTTGACGTCATTAAAAATCTTTTTCAAACACATGATCAAATTAATGATTTTTTTATAATGAAAATAAAAATAGATTTCGCCACACATAGCCCAAAGAAACCAAACGTTTGTGTGACATATATTTTTCTCGAGGTAATTGATGGTTTGTGTGAGTGTGAGGGAAAGAGAATTTTTAAAATTTTCGAGAAGAAAATTTTTTCCTCTGTTTTCCATATTGCATAGAGCTAAGAAACAAACACCTTATGTGGCAATGCCAGAGAAAAATCGATTTAAATCATTAGGGCTATGCCACCTTTAACAATTGGCTTGAAAACTTTCATTTATTCGGAGCGAAAAGGCCAATCAAAAGTTGTCCTAGTGTTTTGCCTCTTATTTACACTCAACGAAAATTGTTATTCAAAATAACAAAAAAGTTTGCTTTAGCTGCAAGGCAGTTACCAATCGCCATAATATTTCGCATTTTTATACCTACCACCATAGAATGGGAATATACAAATATAGTGATTCTGTTTGTAAAACCTCGAAATATTGATCTAGGATCCCATAAAATATATATGTTCTGGATCGTATCGACACTCTGATTCGATCTAGCCATGTCCGTCCGTCCGTCTGTCAAAATCTCGATAGCGGTCGAACGCCTAAAGCTAGCCGTTTGAAATTTTGCACTAAATGTTGATGTAGGTCGTTGGGGATTGAAAATGAGCTATATGGGTTAAGATTTAGATATAGCTCCAATATAAACCGATCTCCCGATTTGATTTATTGGATCCCTGGAAGCCGTAATTTTTGTCCGATTTGGCTGAAATTTTGCATGTAGTGTTCTGTTATGACTTTCACCAACTGTGCCTAGTACGCTCGGAATTGGCCCATAACCTGATATAGCTCCTATATAAATCGATCTCCCTATTTAAATACCTGAGCTCCTGGAGGCCGGAATTTTGTCCGATTTGGCTGAAATTTTGGCATCAACTCTACCATAAGATAGTTTATTAATAGATTACTTGGTAAAAGATGCATTACGTCAGGCTTGAGATCTGTGGATCTAAAAAGATGGGTCAGCAGTGGAACTCCTCAAGGAGGTGTACTTTCTCCTCTACTTTGGAATATAGCCATTAGCGATACATTATTGTCTCTTGAAAAAAAAGGCGTAAAAGTGGTCGCGTATGCTGATGACGTGGCAATTGCGGTTAGGGGAAGCTTACTTCAGTAAGCTCTACGTGCAACGGCAAAGTGCGCTACCGAAAGTGGTTTAGGTATAAATTAGCGCAAGCCAGAAGTAGTTATTTTCAGCAGGAGATACAAGTTGGTGGAACCTGTATCCTTGGGTGGAGAGAATGTTTCATTTACAGAGAGCGCAAAATACCTGGGTGTTTTGCTGAACAGGAAATTGAACTTCAAATCCAACATTTTGGAAAGGGCAAAAAGACAACTCTTGCCCTATACACCTGCAAGAGGGTCATTGGCAAAAGTTGAGGGTTTAGACCACGTGTCATGCATTGGGTATATACTGCAGTTGTCAGACCTATAATGCTATATGGTGTTGTGGTCTAGTGGATGACACTTCAAAAGCCCACTCACTGCTCTATACTTAACTGGATTCAAAGGATAGCGTGTTTGTGCATCACAGCCGCACTGAGGACGGCACCATCTGGACATTGTGGCTACCCAAATTGCAGCGACCACTGTCGTGGGGTTAAGGGAGCTTTATCATTGGTCATGAGGCGACTATGGACACTGTGTTATCCTTGATACAATATCCTATGTTCCAGGCAGTGTGGATTGCACCCTACCTGAGCCGCTTTTTGATCAAAGTACTGTACCACTATTCCTGATAGAACCGATTGGAACTACGATATCCCTGGTAACAGAAGTTACATAGGCTTTTATACGGATAGTTCCAAACTAAACGACCAGGTGGTTTGGGGTAAGCTCTAATGATTTAGAACTGGTCATATCGAAAAGGTTACCCGACCGCTGCAGTGTGTATCAAGCGGAGATCCTTGCAATTAAAGAAGTGGAGGAATGGCTAAGATATAATGCGACAATTGGCATTAATATCTTCTCAGGCAGCCAGACAGCCATTAAATCCCTGGAGAACGTATTTCTGAACACAATAACCGCCCCCGACTGTCGCAGATCTCTCAACGAGTTGGCTGAACAGTTCAAAATTCCCCTGTGCTGGGTGCCGGGTTACAACGATATCCCAAGGAATTGTAAAGCGAACGAGCTTGCGAGACTACCCTTAACGTTCCAAGGATACTGGAATCTGTGGGTATGCCTCTAGCGACATATAAGCTAAGTTTTCAGGACCAGGCCCGAAGGACAACGAATGATGGATGATCCAAACTTTGTGGCCTAATCTAGACTTAAAGAGGTCTACCGCTTTGCTGTCATTGGCGAGAAAAGATGTCTAAGTCATTGTGTCCGTCATGTCAGGTGTCCTGTCATCCACTGTTTAATGGGAAAACATGCTGACCGACTGAAGGTTGCCAGCAACGACTTTTGCAGAAGCTGTGAGAACATCGAAGGTTCTCATTTCTTTGAGAACCTGTCTGATTTAGCGGATGTGAACATTCGCTAGTTGTTGGGCTTTTTAAAGCGATCTGAATGGTTCAACGGTAGGAACTAGCATTACCGTATAAAACCGTTCTCCCGATTTAAATTCTTAAGCCCTTACAAGCCGCAATTTTTTTCCAATTTGGCTGAAATTTTGCTTACGGTGTTTTATTATGCTTTTCAACTACTGTGCCAAATACGGTCCACATCAGATTATAACCTGAGACAAGGAACTATCTTACACTCCTATGTAAACCGGTCTCGTGATCATCTCTGTTCGGTGGTGGGTTCCCAAGATTCGGGATATGTAAACCGGTCTCTTGATCATCCTTGTTCGGTTCCTAGAAGCTTTAATTTTTGCTTGTTTGACAGAAGTTTGGTATGTAGAAAAAAATTAGTCCCTTCAACTAAATTTATTTCGTATAAAATTTTAGCAGAATCCATGGTGGTGGATTCTGCCAAGATTCAGCCCGGCCGAACTTAGCACTCTTTTACTTTTTATAGCCGAGTACGAATGGTGTGCCGCAGAGTGATACCTCTTTGGGGAGAAGTTTTTACATGGCATAGTACCTCACAAATGTCGTCAGCATTAGAAGGGGATAACCACCGCTGAAAATGTTTTTCTGGTGGTCTCGCCAGTATTCGAACCCAGACGTTCAGTGTCGTAAGCGAACATGCTAACCTTTGCGCTACGGTATAAATAGCTTAGTTATATTCTCTTTTTCCCAATAAAAGTTTCCGGCTCTTGGAAAGCTTTAAGCATTTTAAAATTTCAACTATAAAAACCCACAATCCTTTAACTGCCTATAACTCAGTTAGTTGGCAACGCTTACAGCTACCGAATATAGGTCTACTTAAATAGTTGCTTCCATTAAGTGGCTGTGGTTGAGCGCATGTATCGTTGACATGAAAATGAGTGGGTGGTTTGTTTTTGTTTTTATTTGCACACAATATTTTTAATGAACTCTTATTAAATGTATGAAAGTGTTCATGACATTCGTTGTTGTGATTGATATTGTTGTTCTTGTTGTTGGCCGTATAGCCATAGACGACGTAGTATTTATTAATCATCATCACTGTGTGTGTATTATGGTTGTTGTTTTTTGACAAAATAATGTTGCTGCTGATGATGATGATGACGATGGTGGTTTTGTTAAATATGCATACGTACATTATAGGTCTGTCTGTCCGTATGTCTGTCCTTACTTGTGTCAGTATCATCATGGTATGCATATCAACGGATAAGTGTTATATGAACATGGATTATTGTTGTTATAAAACAAATATAATTACACACCAACACCTCATTATATGCGTGTAGTATGTTTAAAAAAAAACTCATCGACACAAACACACCCACAACATAGGCACTTTAATCCTGTAGAGCTTATGCGGCTCTGCAGAGCACACACCCACATACACACACACATTCAAACATCAGCCAAAGTTTACTTTTTGTTTTTACATAAACAAATTGAACTCTGGCTTGATTTAATTATATGGACATATATTAAAGTGTATTGTTTACCGTGTTGTTATTGTTGTGGCCACATATATTTAAATCGCATTTAATTAAAGTTATTAGCCTTTAGAATACATTAATTGAAATTTAAATTATTTTTTTTTTACTTTATTTCCATTTTGCTTTTAATTTTAATTTTTTTGTTCTTTTTCTTTTTCAATTTTCAAAATTAATTACTAGATATTTAGTAAGCCTATTAAATTTTTAGACATAAACATGTTATTTGCATAAAATTTTAATTAATCTCATTTCTCTTTTGTGTCTCTTTTCTCTTTTTACATTTTATTTCCCTAAATGATGTCGATGTTGATGCTGATGCTGCTGCTGGTGTAGCCATGGCGAGGATCTCATAGTGACACCATTTGCCCAAATTTTGGCGAGTTTACGTTCGGTGCGCAACAATTTATTAAGTCTGACAAATGTTCCGGCAACCAACAAGTGAGTACTGAGCTTTCTTTGGTTTCTTACTTTTAATTAATTCAGATTTAGCTACTTTGCCCCCAAAACCCCTAACCCTTAATCCCAAAACACACTTCAGCCCCTATGCCTAAGTTTTGCATTACTAAGAAAAAGAAACAAACCCTAACAGCCAAACCAGCATTTTTGTTCTGGCATTCTTCTTGAATGGAAACCAACGCCCAACTGCCTAACTGTTCTATTGTTTTGTATTGTATTTCTTTTTATTTCTACTTTTCCTTCAGAAAAAAAGACCTAATAAATTGCACCTGACAATATAATGAAATAAAAGAATACTAAGACTTTTTGTTTAAAGTAACCAAATAAAATCACACAAAAAGCCAGCTAGCAATACTGACAATATGCTATCCTACATTCTTGCTTGTAATTACATAAATGGAATATTTGTTGTTAAAAATAATTACTTTTGAAAGAAGTCCCCCCAATGCATACACCGGCACAAAGATAATATGTTATAACATGTGTTATATATCTCTGTGCTTGAGAGAAGAGTCTTTTTTCCCAAAAAAAAAAAACCCCTGAATTAAAAATAATACTGTTGTACTTTTTTTTGCAAGGTAATTTCAACTTAGTGCTTTTCCATTTACAAATAGGAAAGAGATTTAGCTTAAAATTTTATCCTAAAAGTATGCTTTGTTCTTTAAGGTTGTTCTGGGAAATGACTCTGCCCAAAACATGTAATAAACGAAAGCCAACAAATTGAAGGATTAAGGTATACACTGTAACAAAAAAAAGGATTGAATCAAACATTTTTAACAAGTAGAAAATTCATCTCAGTTAGTATCGGCTAGGTAGAGGCAGACTCAAAAATGCAATTTAACTCCATTGCGATATCACAGTTGAAACAAACCAAAGCTTCTAAGGAGAAATCGAAACCACAATCTTCGCACTGGTAATGTGAGCAACATACGAAATGGGCTAACACAAGAAAACAGGAATTAAGTTTGGTCTGGACCAACTTTTTATACCCTCCAACTCGGCTCTATATATTAATCATTTTTCATATTAAAAATCCGAGACAAATGTACCATTTATGCACTCATTCAAGAATAGTTTTAGTAATCTTTCCAAAAGGAAAGCTTAGTTTTTGCTATCTTTTCCACGAAAAAAGGGTATTTTTACTAATCTTTCCAAGAAAATGGGTAGTTTTAGTAATTTTTTCCAAAAGAAAGGGTAGCTTTAGTAATCTTTTCCAAGGCAAAGGGCAGTTTTAGTACTTTCTCTCATGGGAAAGAGTAGATTTAGTACTCTTTTCCAAGGGAATGGGTAGTTTTAGTACTCTTTCCCAAGAGAAGGATAATTTTAGTACTCCTTCCCAAGACAAAGGATAGCTTTAGTACTCTTTCCCAAGAAAAGGGTAGTTTTAGTACTCCTTCCCACGACAAAAGATATTTTTAGTACTCTTTCCCAAGGGTATGGTACTCCTTCCCAATTGAAAGTGTAGTTTTTGTATCCTTTTCCAAGAGAAAGTATTGTTTTAATACTTTTCCCAAAGAGAAAAAGTAGTTTGAGCACTCTTCCCAAAAGAAAGGTTAGCTTTAGTACTCTTTTCCAAGGGAAAGGGCAGTTTTAGTACTTTCTCTCATGGGAAAGAGTAGATTTAGTACTCTTTTCCAAGGGAATGGGTAGTTTTAGTACTCTTTCCCAAGAGAATGGCTAGTCTTAGTACCCTTTCCCAAGAGAAAGCTAGCTGTAGTACTCTTTCACAAGAGAAAAAATAGTTTCAGAACTTTTTCCCAAGAGAAAGGAAAGTTTAAGTACTCTTTTAAGAAAAACTGGAGTTTTAGTACTCTTCCAAGAGAAAGGTTAGTTTTGTTCTCTTTTCCAAGAGAAAGGGAAGTTTTAGTAATCTTTCCCAAGAGAAAAGGTAGTTTTAGTACTCTATCAAAAGAGAAGGGTAGTTTAGTACTATTTCTCAAAAAAGGGGTAGTTTTAGTACTATTTCCTATGGGAAATTGTAGTTTTAGTACTCTTTGCCAAAGGAAGAAGTAGTTTTAGTACTTTTTTCCAAGAGAAAGATAAGTTTTAGTACTCGTTCCTAAAGGAAAGGCTATTTGCCCAAGAAAAAGTGTAGTTTTAGAACTCCTTCTCAAGGAAATGAGTAGTTTTGGTACTCTTTCCTAAGGGAAAGAGTAATTTTAGTACTCTTTCTCAATGGAAAGGGTGGTTTCAGTACTCTTTCCCAAAGGCAAGTGTAGTTTTAGTACTCTTTCACAAAGGCAAATATCGTTTTAGTACTCCTTCTCAAGGAAAAGAGTAGTTTTAGTACTCTTAGCCAAACGAAAGGGTAGTTTTGATACTCTTTCCTAAGGGAAAAGGTAGTTTCAGTTCTCTTTCACAAAGCAAATGTAGTTTTGGTGCTCTTTCCCAAGGGAAAGTCTAGTTTTAGTACTCTTTCGCAAGAGAAACGGTAGTTTTTGTACCCTTTCCCAACAGAATGGGAAGTTTACTCTCTTTCTGAAGAGAAAGGGTAGGGTGTAGCACTCTTTCCAAGAGAAAGGGTTGGGTGTATCACTCTTCCCAAGTGAATGGGTTATTTTAGCACCCTTCCCAAGAGAAAGGGTGGTTTTAGGTCTCCTTCTCAAGACAAAGTTTTCTTTAGAAAAAAGAAAGAGTAGTTTAAATACTACTAGTAGATTTAGTTCCTTTTCCAGGAGAAAGGGTAGTTTTTCTAATATTTCCCAAGATAAATAATAGTTTTACTACTCTTCCCAAGAGAAAATGTAGTTTCACTACTCTTTCCAAAGAGAAAATTTAGTTTCAGTATTCTTTCCCAAGAGAAAGAGAAGTTTTAGCACTCTTTCCCGAGAGAAGGGTAGTTTAAGTACTCTATCTCATGAGAAAATTTAGTTTTACTACACTTTACCAAGGCCATGATTGTAAAAAACTACAGTAATATCTTTCACCTATTATTGGGTGAAAGATCTTCAGCGACATCTGGTAATAACTGCGCCTTTACGAAATCGGATAATAAGTGTGGTTGTTACGGGTTTGAAGCCCAAAATCGGGATATCCGTCTATACAGTAGATATTTTTAAATATGACCCGATATGGACTATATTGGAATTTACTGTTCCGAATTTCAATGATATCTGATAATAAATGCGGCTGTTACGGGATTAAGACCCAAAATCGGCAGACCGGGTATATGGCCGCTATATCTAAATATAGCCCGATTTGTTTCGAATATCCGGAGGCCAAATTAAATTTACTGTTCTAAACTTCAACAAAATTGAGCAGAAAATGCGGCTTTAATGGGCTTAAGTCCCAATTCATAAGATCGATCTATGTGGCCGCTATATCTAAATATGCTTTGATTTGAACCATATTCGGTTAAAATGTCCGGGGGCCATTTGAAGTTCAGTGTTTCAATAAAATCGGACAATCAATGCAGCTTTTATGAACTCATAATCGGTCTATATGCAGCTGCATCCACAATATGATCCAATTGGGCGCATTCGAGAACATAGCATTCGTATGGGAAAATATGGATTGTGCCACATTTCAGCTCAATATCGTCTAAAGCCTGAAGAGTGATAACAACGGACGGATGGACAGATGAATTGACAATCAGACGGAGAGGTCCATGTCTGTTTAGTAATCTTTAAATTTTGCAACAATCTAAAAAATATATACTTTGAAGGGTTTGGAATGGATGTGTAGATTTGTTGCAAATGAATTGACTAATGAATATACATAATATGTAAATCTTTCAATAAAATTTTGTATTTTGTTTAATCCTGAAAGTATGCTTTTGATAAAACTCTTCAAATTGAGCATTGAAAAATTCAAACTTCCAACTATTAAAGAACACCTGCTTAGAAAAAGGGTAGCGGCTGTGTGGTTTTTCCTTCCTTTGATGTTTTCCTAACCACATTGCAATATTTGGCACTTTTTTAACCATTTCCTTTTGATAGATCCCCATAAGTATGCTGTAATTTCCCTTTACCTTTACTGCACATTCCCAAAAGTATGCCATGATGAATATTAAATATGTACACATTTAATTATTATTATAAAGCAACCCCCAATAAAAGATCTCAATGTGTATTTCAGTTTTGTTAAAATAAAATATTTTCAGAACCCCTTCTTCCCCCAAAAAAAAACACATTCAAATATTTAAACATAAAATTGTATAACATAATTTTACCTTTATTTCTTTTTTCTCTTTCTCCTCCTCTACCTTACAATAAAAAAAATTCAAACCAATAAACACCAATAAATATTAAAATTATGTTGAACAAACTTTTTTCATTTTTCTTGCATAAATATCCTACCTCCAACCAAAAATCCTTCTTGAAACAACAATATCCCAAATTAATTTGTTTTTTTAACTGCCTTTTTCTAACCCAATTTGTTTTATCTTTCTTTCTTTTTTTTTCTTTATTTTATGCTCTGCCAACGCTGTTGAATGTTTACGTTCCGTTCCCCTCATTTATACTTCCCAACGAAATGCTTTTGCTGGTGCATTAAATATTTTTAATAATTTGTTGTTGTTTTTTAACACTCAAAAATATTTGCTTTTTTAAATTATTTACTATTTTTGCGGTCATGATTGTTTTTTGATGTCGTTGTGATTCCTTTTCCCCACCATGCGTGTTTGTTTGTTTTTGTTTGGTTTGTTTAATTTTATGTTTTGAATAAATGTGTGTGCTGTATGTGTCCTTGTATGCGTGGCACTTGTTCTTTCTATATCTGTGTGTGTGTGTGTGTGGAACTATGTATTAATCATCTAAGATCTAGGCGACCAACCCAAACATCAATGGGCCGATCATCGACGGCGGGCATTATACTGAACCAGGGCGATGAGGCGTACACGCGTTTGGCCACCGATACCATAGAGGAGCTAGACTGGTGTTTGGATCAATTGGAGACAATACAGACACATCGTAGTGTCTCCGATATGGCATCGCTTAAGGTAAGCTTAGAGTATATATAATATCAAACAAAGGTAACATATTCCGTATCTTCTTTGTTTCTTAGTTCAAACGTATGCTTAACAAGGAGCTGTCACACTTTAGTGAGTCCAGCAAATCAGGAAATCAAATTTCGGAGTATATTTGTTCAACATTTTTGGGTAAGTACATAAGACTGAAGAAACATTTCCCTTTCCTATTTTGATAGATTCATAACATTTTGAGAAAACACACATTTTTGAAGTAAACCCAAAAACCACATCAAATCCATTGACAAAACTTTTCCCTTTACAATTTTTTGATTAAAGGGATATTTTTAATGAATTCCAAAAAGAAACAAAGAAAAGTAAAGCAAGGCAACCAGGCAAGCCACAACCTCAAAACTGTACTTGAAGTGAATAACAAAATTTGCCTAAGAAAGCAAAGTAATAGCATCCTCAACACGAGGGCGATGGAGGCGCAAGATATACTCTAAACAGTATATGTTCTTTCTCTTTTATATTCCCCGCCCCTTCTCCACCCCCCACTCGAACAAATCAATCACTCAAGCCGCCTTAGAGTATGCTTCAATAAATTTATGCAAATGCCTTTCAATATGCTACCGCAATTGTGTAGTAGACCTTCGAATATTAACATAAAAAAAATTGTGTTTCAAGCAAAACCGAAAAGAAATGATTGTCAGCCTGTCATTTGCCTTTGCTTAGCATCCCTAGGCCCACACCTCGCCACCCCTCTCTTTACAAGCTTTCAACTTAAGCTAAAGTCTCTACTTACTTCTCAAGGAAAATTTTGTGTAATTAGATTTTGTCAAACAGCTTTCATCATCATCGTCATCATCAACAAAAATGTGGTTGTGGAGAAAAATGCTTTTAATCTTTTTCAATGCATTTATATATTTTAAATCGTATTTATGTCTTAATTTTGTCCTTTTTGGGAATTTTTTTTTTGTGTTTTGGTCTATCCGGAACACCTGTCTAAGTTTTCACAAAAACAAAAAGACATTCATAGAAGAGAAAATATTAAATTTTTCTGACCATTTCTATGTTTAAATAATGGCATTATTTTGTTTTTAATTGAAAGAATTATATTTTAGTAGTTATTAGATAAATGGAGAATTATGCTGTGGACAAAGAGCTGCCTCAGCAAAATTGTAATGCAAATGAAAAACATTGATGGCTGATCTTGTCATAGCCCGTCGACCTGATTTTTCAACACATTTACGATTATATTGTCCCGGGTATACGCAATGGTGACTTTCATTTCGTGTTTCAAAATTTGAATAGTCTCTAGAAAAAACTAGTCCAAAGTGTGCTACCCTTCACTGACTGCAAATATAAAATTGTTTGACTTAAATTTGAAAGTATATCAGTTTGGGGTAACTGTTATACAGCCAATAAAACAAAGGATTCTACCAAATCACTTATCAGCACATCGTATTTGATGCCCTGAACCTTCGTTTTGGGAGATTGTTTTCTATTTTGTCTTTGGTACAATGAGTAGTGGAGGTTTTTTAATATTTTTAGTGGTCTTCAAAAGACACATAAACAGTTTATCGAAATAAAATATTTTAGGAAGCTACCGCTAGATGAGCTATACTTGATTTTGATATAAAATCACATTTTTTTGAGAAAATATTAAAATTATAACAGCTGTGGATAACTTTTATAAAATAATTATGAAAGCAACTGCTTTTCATAAATCTTCTTTTATTTATTGCAGAATTACATTTCTTTGAGTAAGATTTAAGAGTATAACAGTTTTGTGTTATACTGTTATTAAAATTATTATATGGCTAATGAGGTCCCATAAAAATCATATTTACACCAAATAACTGATCTTCACATCCTTGTTTCACACACTGAGTCCGCTTTAAGTTTCTTTTTAATGATCTTCTACACAAGTAATAGACGTTTCTTTAATTTTTTTAAAGGTCTATAGAGAACGTAGTTATGCGGTTAAAAGTCAAACGCTGAGTTGGTGGGCCCTTTATATCTTTTAAAATTACATTTCTTTAAGTAAATATTAAAAGTATAAAAGTTTGTAAAACTATTATACTGTTTTAAAAAATGTTATACTGTTATATTCTATCAACATTTATACCAAATTATTTATATTTACTCTTTTTTGAAACCATGAGCCTCTTTTGAGCTGTTTTTCTTAAGATCCACTTCTTGATATGCATTGAATGATCTCTAGAAAATAATAGTCCAGCGAAGTTCAATAGTTTAAAACCACATAATTCACTCACTCTTCTAAACTGTATCATGACATTTCTTAGTAAACTTTAAAAGTATAACAGTTTTAGATAACTGTTATATAGCTATATAAACCATTATACTCCCAATTGTGTCCCAATTAACAGCAATATTGATAACAAATAGCCTTGCTAAAGTCTGAAACACATTTTGCTATTTTGATTTTTTGGGTATAACTGTTTTGTATAACTGTTGTACTATTATTGAAATGTGTTATACCGAATTATATTTCTTACTAACGACATTCATTTAGTGGCTCTAATAAACTATTTTTACTCGTATAGTTGTTAGCTTAAACATAAACCATCTTGAGGGTTTTCGTCATTGCTCAGCGCATATCAATATTTTCATGTTTTATATGACACTCAACACTGGCCATACTGTACTACCCCAAAAAACATAAATTTCAGTTCATTTTGGAATTATAACAGTTTTCCATAGCTGTTATACTGTACTCGGAAACTGTTCTACTATCAAATATTATAATCCCTAAGCCGGAAAAACTTTTTGGGATTTCTAATGACATTATTTGGTGTGTATAACAGTTTGTTTTAACTTTTTTGGTATAAACTATCGTCAGCCCTTTTCGCAGGAGAGACATTTGTTTTGGAAAATCAGGTTTTTTTATGTTGATTACATTAATCGAAGATGATTTTGAGCGTATAACAGTTTATCATAACTGGTATACTACTATCCAAATCTTTTATACTATCAAAAAAAATAGCTTCGAGTATAGGAAATAAATGCCTAGTATTTGGGACACCCATCATTCATAGAGAGACTTTAGTTAATTAATTTGGTGTGTATAGCTGTTTGTCTCATACACTTAAAATCATTATCATGCTTTGTGCTCAGTGTTTCGTTTCAAAAATTATTTTTTCTTATTTTTTTATTTGTTTTTTTTTTTTTTTTTTTTTTGCAAAAATATATTTTTGTTACTTTCATGCTTCTCAATGATAATATCAAAATCGTTATGTTTTATGTTTCATTTCTTCATTTACGAACAGAACTTCCAAGAAAAAAACAATGCAATAAACTGAAATATTTGATTTTAATTCCAAACATAATGATCCAATTTCAATGAAACTGCCAAAACGCTTTCCCACACATTCATGTATACATCACTTTAATATTATTTTCCTCAATTCATATGTGAGAGCAATATAAATTTTTATGACGTTTAAAACTGGAAATTGCCAGTGGAAATATATGATTTAGTTACAAAAAAAGCTTCACGAAATAAATTGATTTTATATAATATTTTTATCTCATGCTAATGCTACTTCGCTGCTGCTGCTCCTTTAATATTCTTTACACACAAACACTTTTCGTGAAATGTAAAGTGTATCCTTTTTTGTGGAGCGGCGTTACACTTGGCGCACAAATTGCATAAACAATATTTAAGCACGCACTCACACTAAGTCGCTTTAATGTGTTGCCAGCCTAAAGGTATACCACGATACCAACCCAAAGTAGCCTTCTCTACCCATACTCACTTCAGCTGTTGGTGGCAGGATTGCCACTGAGAAATATAAATTTTAAATAACATTTTCTTTGGAAAATTTTTTTTCAAATGTAAATAAAAGCTTAAAAATATAAAATTTACACAAAAATTTATAAATTTTGATTTGTTAAAACCCTATATTTGCCCAAAACCTTAAAACATATTTCAATTTTTAAAAATTTTCGTTTAAATTTAGGGTCAAATCCTTTAATTTCAACTGATATGGTGTGTATAACAGTTTAACATAACTGTTATACTATTATTGAAAACTGTAATACAGTAAAAAATTGTATTTCACATAAGTGACTCTCATTTGGGAGTTCCAATATATTGTCATAACTCGTATTGAAAACTGTTATACTATCAGAAATAATGTTCCACATAAGCGGTATTTATTGCAGGGTTCAAATGTATTGATTTTGCATGTATAACAGTTTCGCCTACTCCAGTATACAATTATCAAAAACTGTTATATTATGAAATATTATATTTCACCTTACCAGCGTTAATGTGGGTGTCTAATGTATTACGATTATGTGTATAACAGTTTACACTTTTTGGTTTTAATAGGAGATCTTGCAAACATTTGATTTTATTAAAAAAATTTTATTTATTTTTTTTTTTAGATTCCTTGCAGGCTATTTGCCTTACTTTTAAAAGTTCTTTGCTGTGCTATTGCTTTAATAGACGAAATTGTCTATAGCCGGACAACATCCTGCAGTGGAATCTAAATATCCTGCAATTTTTTTGTATCTTAAAAAATCACGTTTACCGTAAATGTCAAATTAACTTCAGTTGATTTTGCGTGTAAAAAGTTTGGCATGCATAACTGTTATACTTTTATCGAAAACTCCTATACTACCAAATAAGTTGTATATATTGTTTCAAATAAGTAGTATGATTGTAGTAACAGTTATGCCAAATGGTTATATATGCAAAATAACTAAATTCGAATACTATAATGAATGCCTTTGAGGATTCAAATTTATTTATTTTGCATGTATAACAATTTGGCATAACTGTTATACTACAATCAAAAACTGTTACTATCAAACATTATGTTTCATATAAGCAGCAATCACTTGGGGGTTCCAATTTTTTGGATTTTAAGAGTAGTACAGTTTGGGATAACTGCTTAAAAGTATCAAAAACTAAATTCCGTATTAGTGGCATTTATTTAGATTCATTTAGGGTTTTCAATGTATTGATTTTGCGTGTATAACAGTTTGACATAACTGTTATACTATTTTGATAATAGTTCAAAACTACCAAAAATTGTGTTTCCACATAAATGACATTCATTTAGAGGCTCGTACGTATTGATTTTTCGCCTAGTACATTTTTTCTTACAATTTCTTGGTATTTGAGACAAAATTTTTCCACATAAAAATTTCCATTAGAATCAAATTTTTGAAGAAAATTTCATAAAAATGTTTTCCCACTAAAAGCTTCTTAAACAATTTATAAGAAATTAAAAGGAATTTTGAGCTTCTAGGTAATTGAAGATTGATTTGTGTCAAATAATCAAATAAATTTGATTGATACAACATTTGATAGATTCTAATTTTAGGGAAAATCTCGGTATAATATAATTTTCATCGAAACTACTCTAAAAAAAACCAATTAGGTCATTTAGTTTTTTCTTCAAATATATACTCTCATTCATTATAAAAAGAAACTCTTAAGTTTGTGAGAAATGTTGGAAAACGGCAACACTGGCTGCGGGTTGCTATATATTGTAGCTGTGCTGGTGGCATTCTTCACTGAATGTTGCCCTATATATGGTTTTATGTTTGAGCGTATGCTTAATGTAGGAACGTTTTTCCCCTTATTCTACTATACAAACCGGATGGGGAAAAGGCTACAAATAAAATTTGAATTTTATATTTAAAAGTTTTTTTTTCCTGTTGGGGGTCTACTTCACCCGCCACTTACATTGAATTTTGCCTGAATGTTTGGTTGGCCTCTTTATGTTACACTGGTATTGGTATTGCCAATTGCCTGCTGTTGATGCTGATGGTGCTACTCCATCCGTTTTTGGGGTATTACAATGGGCCAAGTTGGTTGAGTGGTGGTGGTGATGGTAGTTTGAATTTATTTGCAGCGCTCAGAGGATTTAAGTAACCTCTTGTTTTAAGCCCTCACACGCAGAGTTGGTTGCTTTGGTTTGAGTTTTTAGCCATTTCTAGGTCGCCACTGTCGCTTTTGCAGCCTCTGCTGCTTCTGTTGTTGTGCCCATTTGAAATCATTCAAGCTGAGTATGCTGATGTGTAAGGCGATGACGACAACGTTGATGATGATAGACAACACAGAATAGTAAAGTAAGGGAAAATATTTTAAATCGAATCATGTTACAGTAACTTCTTATGCTGCTTAAAATGAAATGAAGCGGAAATTCACTTTAAATGCGAACTGCTTCAGCCCAAAACCCATTGAAAAGTTGCAAAGTAAAAAAGCAGAACAAGAAAAAGGATAACAGAAAAGGCATTTATGAGCTTGCACGAAATTGGATGACAATTTTTAGACACCATATTGTCTTGCCAAAAGTTGTCTTCAAAGGCACAAAAAATTGGAAAAGGCAAACAATTTTGAAATTGCTATATGTATGTACATATCATATGAAATTAAGGGAAATAGAAGCAAGATGGGGGATATTTAGATTAAAAAGGTAAAAAATTTCCAAACACTTGACTGATTGTATAAAAAAAAACAAGTAAAAGAGCCTTAAATTCGGCCGGAACTAATCTTATACACCCCTATCCAAAGTTACATATGCCATGTTCATGGAATGACTTTTTAAAATAAGGAGGTGGGTTTGAATAGTAGCTATGTCAAGTTTATGTACATTATGGACAATAAAAATCGTATACTAAATTCGTTCTCTAGAGGTTCAAGAAGTAAAATCAGGAGATCAAGAGTCATAACAAAACACCACATGCATAATTTAAACTAACTTGGTTCATAATTATGCCTTCTAGAGGATCCAAAAGAAAAACCGAGAGCGCGGGTTATATGGGCTAAGAACCGATTTGGATTATATTTAACTCGGATATTGGTAGTCATAACAAAACTTCGCGCGAAAGTTCAGGATAATGATTGCGTCCTCTAAAGGCTCAAGAATTTAAATCTGAAGCTAGCGTTATTTTAGAGTTATGAACCAATTAAGATCATACTTAGCATAGATGTTGCAAATAGTTACATAACACCACGTGCAAAATTCAACCAATTCCGTAAATAATGTCGTACTCTAGCCCAAAAATTTTGATAGGGATCACGGGTTGTATGGGAGCTACAATATATTAGATCACTAATCAATATGGATTATACTTAACTACGATGTTGAAAGTCGTAACAAAACACCACTTGCAAGTTTCAGGACAATCGAATTGTAATTGCGCCCTCTAGAGGCTCAAGAAGCCATATCGGGGGATAGGTTGGTGTGGAAGTTATATCAGGTTATGGACCGATTTGTATCACACTCAGCACGGATATTGGAAGTTGTAACAAACCACAACGAGCTAAATTTCTGCTAAATTGGGTAATAATTGCGACCTCTATAGGCTCAAATCGGTATTTAAGAAAGTTATATCACCGATTTGAGAAATACTTAGCATGAATGTTTAAACACAACGTTGAAAATTTCAGCCAAATCCGTAAATAATTGCGCTCTCTAGAGGCGCAAGAAGTCAAACCTTGAAAAGGTTGTTAAAATTTATAACAATACACTATGTGCGAAATTTCATTCAAATGGGATAAGAATAGCACCCTCTAGAGGCCCAAGGAGGCAAAACGGGAGATGGGTTCATATAAAAACTATATCAGGTTATAGATCGATATGGACTATACTCAACAAGGATGTTGAAAGTCATAACAAATTTCATTAGTAAAATTTCATGTAGATCGAATAAAAATAGCGCACTCTAAATGCCCAAGAAATCCAATCGATAGATTGGTTTATATGTGAGCTATATCAGGTTATAGACTAATTTTAGTCATAAATAACACGTTTGTTGCAAGTCGTAACAAAATGTCTCTCAAGAAGTCAGGAGATATGTTTAAATGAATGCTATGTCAGGTTACGAAACGATTTGAACCATACTTAGCTTGAATGTTGCAATTAGTAACAAAACACTTTGTGCTAAATTGTAATCAAATCGGTCAATAATTGCGCCCTCTAGAGGCTTTTCTACTTGTCAAATGTCAAAGAATAAAAGCTTCAAAAGTGACAGCTACCGTAATAACGAGTGATTCAAAATAACACCTCTTTTTAGAAAACACTTTACCAGCCAGATCGCTTTCAAAAGCCTACAAATTTGCAAATGTTTACTCCGTCAATTGAGAAAAGTCTTCAAAGAGTATAAACCAACTAAATAGAAGCTGGCCCTAGGTGTGCATGATTTTCTTCACTTTTTTGTATTGAAGTATGAAAGTTTGTTTCCAAAACCCTTTGGAAAAAGGCCTTATTCGTTCTTATTGCCTTCACATTTCGATGATAACCTTTCATCAAGATTTAACATCTGTAGTCTGTTTATTCACACCACAAATGATTTAACCACAACTACTTAGATTTTTTTTAAATTCATTGTTAAATTTATAATGACAATTATAAATTTTGTTTGTCTTTATGAGTCAACTCAGTTCAGCTCAGTTTTTATTATTTGTTAAACATACACATCATTCCTTCATTCATATTTAAATTTCTCCTCTCTCTCTTGCAGACAAACAACAAGAATTCGATTTGCCCTCTATGCGCCTGGAAGAGAATACAGCACCGGCGCTAGAGCATAATATAACGGCGGCAAATCAACAGCGCAGTCGTTCGCCACGTGGCCCGCCCATGTCCCAGATATCTGGTGTTAAACGTCCTCTATCGCATACTAATTCATTTACCGGCGAACGTTTGCCCACCTATGGTGTGGAGACAACACACGAGGCGGGCCTCGGTACACAATTGGCCGAATTGGATACATGGGGCATAGATATATTTAAAATAGGCGACTTGAGTAATCATCGTCCGCTGACCTGTGTGGCATACACAGTATTTCAGGTAACGAAGAAAAACCTTCTCTCTTCAAAAAGAAATTTGCTACATTTTTTATTATTTCTATTGTCTACCCCTACAGAGTAGAGAATTATTGACCAGTCTTATGATACCACCGAAAAACTTTCTTAATTTTATGAGCACTCTGGAGGACCATTATGTTAAAGACAATCCCTTTCACAATTCATTGCATGCGGCCGATGTAACGCAAAGTACGAATGTCTTATTGAATACTCCCGCACTGGAAGGTGTCTTCACGCCCCTGGAAGTGGGTGGTGCATTGTTTGCTGCTTGTATACACGATGTTGATCATCCTGGTTTAACTAATCAATTTTTAGTTAATTCAAGTAGGTTGACTTCGAATTTTACAAAGAAATAAAGCTATAAACTCATTTTTTTTTTTTTGTTGTATTCCCTTTTTCAGGTTCCGAATTAGCCTTAATGTATAATGACGAATCAGTTTTGGAAAATCATCATTTAGCTGTTGCCTTTAAATTATTGCAAAATCAAGGATGTGATATATTCTGTAATATGCAAAAGTAAGTAGTCGCTTGGGATCTTTTTTTTTTTTTTTGTAGAAGAAATAGAATCTTAATTTAAAGGTAACACTAAACAGTAGGAGGACTAAATTATATTTTTGTTTGAGAAGATAATGAAAACTAGTAAAAATCTCTTCAATTTTTTGGGGCGAACCTTGAATACACACCCTAAAGGATTCGAGGCGTATTTGGTATGGGTATTGGTATTGGTGACCATTAGGGTTCTTCATATTCAAACTTTCAACCAAAGTGAGCAAAAATAATCCAATCTATGAGTTAAAGAATTCAGATTCTACAACTAGTTATAGACCATGTCTGTGGGCATATGAGTTCAGAAGTGAATTTTATTTATCAAATTTGAGCCCAATCGATAAAAGCTACGACTTTTTTATGGGAGCAATTACATTAAGAGGGTTCTTTGCAATATGGGAAACAACACACCTATCCATTTCCATTACCAAATCTCAATATGGCTGCCAGGTCTTGAATAAAGGCTGGGCTGTTTGCGTACACCTTATTTTTCAAGTGGCCTCAAAGGAAAAAGCGCAAGGGGTTATATCACAAGATCTAGGTGGCCAATGTAATCACCTCTTTCATAGATAGCTTTTCCCGTAAAAGAGCAATGGTTTCGTTGCTTGTGTGGTACGTAGGCACGCCGTCTTGTTGCATGTAAACGTTATCCACATCAATATCATCCAACTCCGATCATAAAAAATTATTAACCATCTATCGATAGTGCTATCCATTCACCGTAACTGTTGATCCAACCTCATTTTCGAAAAGGTAAGGTCCAAAAACCACGCCGCACCATAAACCGCACCAAACAGGCTTCTTAACAATAAATGTTGGGTTTTCGGAGCCCCAGATCCGACTTTTTTCCGGTTTGCGTTCGACAAGGAAAACCCTTTTCCAGATTGCTTTCAAAAGCCAAATAATTTGTCAATTTAGAAAAATGAAAAGTGTTCAGTATACTCTGCCATTTCATTATGCAAAAACTAACAAACGAACAACGACTGCAAATAGTTAAAATTTATTATCGAAATTCAAGCTCTGTGACAACAGCTCGATGGAAATCCATTGTTTTACCAAAAAGTTGTATGCAGCAATGTGACTTATTGCTGGCTAAATTAGTGCGAAACAAGCAATCTGGAGTGATTAATAGCCATATTCCACACAAAAGTTAGCAATGCATAACGAAAAAACATCGTTCCATTTTTCCTACGACGACCGTGGAAGGTTGGAGAAAATACCTTACATCTATAGCTCTTCTATCGCTTGTCGAAACACAACATAGATCTATAGTCGAAGTTCGCAGCAATCACGGAATATATGAAATGTTATAGTGTTAGCAAGAAGAGCGTGCTAAGTTCGTCCGGGCCGAATCTTATATACCCTCCACCATGGATAGCATTTGTCGAGTTCTTTGCGCAGTATCTCTTTTTAGGTAAAAAATACTTTAGGCAAACAATTGAATGGTGAACATTGTAGAAGTCATTGTATTATATTTCTGTCCATTCGAATACGACTTGCGCCTTATAGGGGCTCAAGAAGCAAAATCAAAATGGAGATCGGTTTATATGGGAGCTGTATGAATCTAAAGATCGATTCACGTATGTTGAAAGTCATGGGAGAAGCCGTTGTACAAAATTTTAGCCAAATCCGATGAGAACTACGCCCTCTAGAGGCTCAAGAAGTCAAGATCCCAGATCCGTTTATATGGCAGCTATATCAGGTTATGCACCGATTTGCACCATACTTAACACAGTTCATGGCAGTCATAACAGAACACCTCATGCAAACTTTCAGCCAAGTCAGATGAGAATTGCGCCCCCTAGAGGCTCAAGAAGTCAAGACCCAAGATCGGTTTATATGGCAGCTATATCAATACATAGACCGATTTGCCCCATTTACAATCCCAACCGACCTACACTAATAAAAAGTGTTTGTTCAAAATTTCAATCGCCTAGCTTTACTCCTTCGAAAGTTAGCGTGCTTTCGACAAACAGACGGACATGGATCGACTTAAAATGTCATGACGATCAAGAGTATATATTCTTTATGGGGTCTTAGACGCATATTTCGAGGTGTTACAAACAGAATGACCAAATTAGTATATCCCCATCCTTTGGTGGAGGGTATAAAAATGGGATATAGTGGTAGCATAGTATTGTGGAATAGTCAAACAGTGGTCACACTGGTATAATGGTAACACTGGTTTAGTGTATAGTGGCAACAATTGTATAGTGGTGTCTAGGGGTAACACTAGCATAGTGGTAGCATTGGTATTATGGTAACACTGGAATAGTGGCAACACTGGCATAGTGGTAATACTAGATTAGTAAAAAGACTGATATAGTGGTAACACTGGTGTAATAGTAACGCTGGTGTCGTGGTAACACTGGTGTAGTGGTAACACTAGTGTAGTGGTAACACTGGTGTAGTGGTAACACTGGTATAGTGATAACACTGGTGTAGTGGTAACACTGGTGTAGTGGTAACACTGGTGTATTGGTAACACTGGTGTAGTGGTAACACTTGTAAAGTGGTAACACTAATATAGTGAAGACACTTGTATAGTGGTAACACTAGTTTAGTGATAACACTGGTAGGGTATAATGGAAATAACACTAGTATGGTGGTAACACTAGTATAGTGGTATAAAGTGGTAGCTGTGGTGTCGTGGTATCACTGGTGTTGTGGTAACACTGGTGTCGTGGTAACACTTGTATAGTGCAAAGACGTACAATATATAACTATACAATATTTCAATTGCTCCTTTTGGATGCCAGATGTCGTTAGTATAAATAAGTCCTATCTTTCAGTTGTATTTTAGTTACAAGAAGTGGTTAACAAGTGTCGTTGCTCAAAATGTACCCAATCTTTTTTAGCTGCTTTCCTAAAAGTGGATATTTAAAGTGTAATTTTGCATCAGTGAGCCCTTAAATAAATATATTTGTCAGCACATGCACTGTGCTAGTATAAATGTTCTTTTTATAGAATATGTGATAGTGGTCAATACCAATGAATACAATGCCATCTATGCTTCTAAAATTATCCCTAATCGACTTTTGCAAATGCCGTATCTTATTGCATTCTAGGTCTTTGTAGAGTAGTAACACTAGTATAGTGATAGTGTAATCGAAACACTGATATAGTGTAACACTGGTGTTGTGGTAACAATGGTATAGTGGTAACAATGGTCAAGTGGTAACGCTGGTATAATGGTAGCACTGGTATATTGGTAGGAGGGAAATAACAAACAGAGCCTTAAACTACGACTCATGCTGCAATCCAAAAGGTCGATTAGCGTTTACTCTACACTTGCTAGGCCCAGAAAGATAAGCAGAAAAATTTGTTGTTGTTGTTGTTGTAGGAGTTCGTTGTACACTGAAGCCGCAGCCCTTGCCGATGAAGTACTTCATCGGGTCAATCCGGTATGTACAACCGGCTGCCATGGGATTGAGCAGAAAAAAGTATGCCGACAGTCTGGCATTCTGACATTATACTAAAAAAATATGGTGGATATGTGGTCCTTCCATTTGACTTCTTAAGCCCCTAGAATCCTTAATTTTTACGTGGTTGGGGTGAAATTCGGTACATGAAATACATTTACAAAATTTGGCCCAGATAGGTCAACAAATAGGTATAGCTCCCATATAAACCTAGTCCTCGATTTGATGTTTTGATTCCTTGGAAGCTTCAATTTTTACCTCATTGCCTGAAATTTCGTTTATGTCTTGTAATACCTGTTTAGGCCTTACAATAAATCTCGCTCAAATGGGTCCATAAATAGTTATAGTCTTTGAAGAAATCTTGTCCGATTTGGCTGCAATTTCGTATAAGAACTCACTCAGATCGGTCTATAACTAAATAGATATTTCCCCCATATCGACTGATCCTCGGATTTGACTCTAAAAGCCAATCATCTTTTCTCAAGTTCGCCTTAAATTTAGTATGTGAGATATGTTGATACCCCCGACATCCACACGAAATCAGCAAATACGTCTATAAATAGATAAAGACCGCATACAAATGTCCCGATTTAAGTTCTTGAGCTCCTAGAAGTCTGAATTATTGATTAGGCTAAATTTGATTTAATCTATAGACGCCATTCGGGAGATCATTCTATAATCTCCGAATTAAGACCTTGGACCTTGGAAAAAGGCACATTCATTACTCGAGGTTAGTATATCCGCCTACGGCACTTAACGCTTCGGTTCGAAAAAAAGGCAAATCCCTTATCATTCAGCTTAAACTTGAATCGGACAGTTCTAATTGATAGGTAAGAAATTTTTCCCGTGTTCGTTAACGGAATGTTCGTAGACAAATTTACTGTTCGCATTTGATTTGTTTTAGGCTATTCAAAATCTTGTGGAATTTCAGATCATATTTTGATATACCTTTTTGTAGACATAACCCCGATTTAAACATGCTTGGCCCCGGCACGGCAAAACTATGATCACCATACAGGCTGGAACTTTTAGCTCCAATCTATGTGGTGTTCTTCGTGATCACGAGATTTGGGATAGTGGAATGCTCCATACGGGGTAGCTGCAACTGCAGTCACGGACAATCAGCGGTGTTGAGTGGAAAGTCTCAGTGAGAGGCCGGGTGGCACTGGCTCTTGCTTAAATACTGAGTTCATATGATGCTCGATACGACATGACGATATATTGGCTCCTATACATAACCATTGACCACCATGTTCCCGGGGCGATGGTTGTACAGACCGGAACGAACTTAAAGCTCTCCTTTAAGACGAGTTTCACTACCTCTACATACTAATTTGGCTACAACAACAACAACATGTTAAACTCTTGGGAGAAAATAGCATATATTAACCGATTTAACTGAAATTTGAAACAGGGAGTTTTATTTAATGCCCCGACATCCGTGCCGAATACAGACAAAATTTGGATGAAAATGTTATATAGAACGATCTCCGGATTTAGAGTCGTTAGTTTATTAAGTTGTATTTGTTACCCAATTTCGTCGAAGTTTGAAGCATTTGGTTATTTTGGACCCCTCATCCAACATCCTCCATTAGTATATATGGGATCATGATTTGATGTAGACCGATCTCCCAAAGTTTCTTGGTGATCCAAACTATTAAAAAATCTTTAAACATATCTAACTCATTTTCTTTTCTTATTTTTAGGAAACAACGCCAAACACTAAGAAAAATGGTTATTGATATTGTACTATCGACCGATATGTCCAAACATATGAGCCTTTTGGCTGATTTGAAAACTATGGTAGAAACTAAAAAAGTTGCCGGATCTGGTGTACTACTGCTGGACAATTACACAGATCGTATACAGGTAAAAAGAAAAAGGAAAAAAATATATATATGAAAGAATGGTATTACAAAAAAACTAAATCATGAATATTAATCGGACAACACATACAGTGGACAACATCAGTCTACGTACGATTCAAATTTAGATACCTGTTGCCGCGTGAAGGACGCACGTAGATTTGAGTTCTTTTCGACCACTGTATCAAGTCGATCAGTTGACATACAATTGCTTGAATTTTTACCAATACTTACCATTAAGGAAGTCAAAATATGAAATCCTGGGTGTCAACTTGTACTTTATTTGGATTTATTGTTTTTTTACGTTTCCCCGTATTTATGCCATATTCAATCGGCATATTTTGACATCATCAATGTTTATGGAGCCTTTTCACTTTTTGTTTTCGGCAAATGGCATAAATTTCTATTGGCGGATCCCGCCATAAATCAGTAACACAAATGACTTTAACTAAAATAGATTAAGGTAGCGTATAAGTAATAATAATTCGCTATGGCACAGGAGCGTATGATCAACCTTAATGCAACAAATCAAGTGACTTATACGCACCCATTGAAAAGTATTTTTATTTCCAAAAATCAGCATTTCGTATGATGTAACTTTTTGTTTGACTTGTATTTTTCTTTAATAATTCTTGGTTTTTTTTCTTTTTCCTCCTTACAGGTTCTTGAAAATCTTGTCCATTGTGCCGATTTAAGTAATCCAACCAAACCATTGCCACTCTACAAACGTTGGGTTGGCTTACTAATGGAGGAATTCTTTTTGCAAGGTGACAAAGAACGCGAATCGGGCATGGACATTAGTCCAATGTGTGATCGTTATAATTCGACGATTGAAAAGTCGCAGGTCGGCTTTATTGATTACATTGTACATCCACTCTGGGAAACTTGGGCCGATTTGGTACATCCAGATGCTCAAGATATATTAGATACGCTTGAAGAGAATAGAGACTATTATCAGAGTATGATACCACCATCACCACCACCATCACAGGCCGATGAGCAGTTAGCATCGAATGACGACAAAATAAGGTTTCAGGTAATGTAAAGAACGGAGATAAAAAACAAATTCAAAAAATTAAAAAATAAAATATTAAAAAAAGACAAAAAAAACTATCAAAAACTAAAAATAGCTACCAAAATTCTTAAAAATGTTTTTTTTAGAAATTCATTAAATCATATTTTAAAAATTTTATTTATACAATCGGATATTGTCAGGTTTTTTGTGTTCTACAGATTACCCTATATCTGTAGAACAAAAAAACACGTTTTTTTTAATTTTAGCAGAAATTTTATTTATAGCTACAAAAAAAATTAAAGAAAACTATATCAGAATTTCCAAAACAAAAAATTTTATTTATTATTATTATTGTTTTACTATTAGTTTATTGGACAAACAATTTTTTAATTAATTAATTAAAACAATATCAAAAACAGAAAATATAAAACAAAATAAAAATTAAAAAAATTCATAATTAATGTGCAAAAAAACAAAAAAATTAGAAATAAAAAAATATATATTTTATCAAATGTTTTTCATTATTGGTGTAGAAACTAAAAACACATTTTGAAATAAAATTTTTGGAAAAAAAATATTTTTTGTAATTATTAATTTTTTATTATTTTTAAAATGTGATTTTTTGAATAAATTGTTCAGATTTTGTTTTAATCTTTATATTATTGTTTTATATTTTTATGAACAAATTATTTAAAAGTATTTTTATTTTACTTTTTATTTTTTATGCTTTATTTTTTTGCTAGCTGGACACGGCTCGCTCCGCTGCGCCTTATTTCACTCTCTTATTTTATCTGAGCCCTGTACTGGCACAGTCAGGAAAGAAGTCCTGTTTGGGGGTACGGCCTTTCGGATATTTCGTCCCAATGTGGATATCATATTGGTTCTCTACTCCCAAATTTCTTCCACTAGAGTGTTATATTGCTATGGTCGGCAAATATATCCAGTATAGGTGTATTTTTGGGGATGAGGAAGACGCCCATGCATCAGATTCGTACTCTAGTCTCAAATACCTTTCATTTGAGCCCCTTATGGTCATTATTGGTATATATTTCCATTTAGAGGGGTTTGGAGGTGACGCGGCCCCCACTCTAAATAAGGATTCCAAATGTCTGTTTTTTAGTTAATATAAACAAACTAAATTTCGCGTTGATTTCCCCACCCATCTCCGATATCTGCCTTTTTTATTTTTTTTTATTTGGTATTACTTTCACTGCGCTAAGTATGATTCAAATCGGTTCATTACTTGGTATAGCTGTCATATAAACCGATCTTGGATCTTGACTTCTTGAGCCAATAGAGCGCGCAATTCTCATCCGATTTGGCTGAAATTTTGCATGAGGTGTTATGTTGGCGCAAATCGGTACATAACCTGATATATCTGCCATATAAACCGAACTGGGACCTTGACTTCTTGAGCCTCTAGAGGGCGCAATTCTCATCCGATTTGGCAGAAATTTTATACAACGGCTTCTCTCATGACCTTCAACATACACGGTCAATCGATCAATAGCTTGATACAGATAAACCTATCTCCCGATTTTGCCTCTTAAGCCCCTACAAGGCGCAATTCTTATCCGAATGTACTGAAATATTACACAATGACTTCAACAATGTTCAGCATTCATGTATGGTCCGAATCGAACTATAACTTGTTCTAATTTAATTTATTTTTATTTTATTTTATTTTATATTATTCGATATTAATTTATTTTATTTTTTATAATTTTATTTTATTTTATTTTATTTTTTAATTGTTTTAATTTTTCCAATTTGTTTTTCCTTTTTAAAATTTCATCTTTTTCTTATTCTCTCTCTCTCTTTTTCTTTAGGTAACCCTTGAAGAGTATGATCAAGAGAATTTAGCTGAACTAGAGGAGGGCGATGAAACTGCTGCCGAACGTGGTGATGATGTGATCAATGCTCCTGACACGATGACCACCGCGGGTGATAATAAACCGTCGGGGAGTCAAAATCAACCGCATCACGCTGGAATGTGACGGAGAGTCGTGGGACTATGCCGAAAAATAACTGAAAAGGCGCAAAATTTTTTGCTTATACGTTAGTGACTTTAACCAAAAAAAAAAACAACAAAAAAACCTACAAAAACAACAACAAAAAAAGAAGAAAGATACACACAAAACTACAACAAAATGAAAAAATAACCAAAAAATCCAAAAAAAAATCTTAAAAAAATAGAATTTCTTCATCTAAAACATCAACACACAAAACAAGCAGACAGACAGACACCAAAACTCCCAGAACTCTTTACAAAGCTAACCGAAAGGGTTGAACACACACACACACATTTTTTCATTCTTAAGACAATGCTAAAATAGCAATTTAAACAACTAAAACAAAAATAGTTAAGATTTTACTTTTTTCTTACAACAACCTAAGAGAAGATGATACAAAACATAGATTTTTTTCGATTTAAGTTTATATGGAAGAAGAATAAGAGCAGCAAAAAAACATTTTCTTTTTTAATAACCGAAAAAAACAAACAATACAATTTTTATGATACCGACAAGTTGGCAAAACCAAAACAAAAATAATTCAAAACCAAATAGTAAAATTTATGATTAATGACACAACAACAAGAACAACAAACATAATAATTGTTTAGGGAAAATTTCATTTGAAAAAACAAAAAAACCGTATATATACATAGCTAAAAAAACCATCAGAAAGATAATTTTTAAAGTAAATGCTTCAAACCAAATGAAACAACAAACCACAACAACAATATCAATTTTCCTCAAATTTGTTGTAATTTTTATTTAATTTTTTTCTAAAGCCTTATGAATTCGTAATTATTTATATATATAAATTAAATTGTTATAATTTCTTTATTTGATTTCATTTTTTTAAATATTGACAAACCCCAAGGAGTAAAGAAATGTAAAACCAGAAACTATGAAAACTACCATACACTAGACTAGACCTTACGTTCTCTATAACATGCGTACACAATACAGAAAACTGTTATACTGACCTCTTTGACAAAACACACACACTATGACTATGACCAAGACTATGACATTTGACAACAAAGTAAAAAAAAAACGAAACTTCTAAACCAAGAAAATTAATGGATATAACAAAAATGAAACTCATTAGCATCACACTACTTTATAAATAAACAGTTAGAACATACCTACCAAGCATAACTTGTTAAGCAAGCCAGCATGTTGTTTTTAAATTTGTTTAAATATTTATGATTTTTTATCTGATGAAACTCAGTTTTCATATAGCAATCGACAAGCAACAAGCAGAAAACAATGTTTGCTTCTTCTTTTTATATATATATAAATAATTTTTATTATTATTAATATTATTGTAATTTAAAAAAGGAAACAAAGAAAACTGTTATACTTTTGTTTTAGTTTCTAAATAATTTTAATATTAAAATTTGTTTGCATGCCTTTTAAAGAGAAAACGAAAAAACTATTTTTAAAAATCCTAAAAACACACAAAATATAGCAAAAGGAATGATGAAAAAAAAAAACAAATTCAATATACCCAAAACAATTTGTTGTTGCTATTATTATTTAATTTTTTTATTCTTTAGATTTTTAAGTTCAAGTCAAGAACACTTTTTTATGGGTTTTAAGAAAAGAAAAAAACAAAGCAAACGGACAGGAAACAGGTATTACACCCAGTAAAAAAGAAATCAAAAACTATTTCAAGAAACAGGAAAGCAAATTCAAAATTTTATCAACAATAGGAAATATAGAAACAGTTATACAAAATATTTCAGACTTATGGATTAACTGTTATACAAATGAGAACTTTAACTGGCACAATAAAAATCATTTGAAATCGTCAAGTAGTGATTTGTTTCATATGTACCTTAGGCAGAGAATTTGTTTATATTAATAATTTCTTTCATTGTTTCTATAACAGTTTCCGCTATAGTATAACAGTTACCGAAATTGTTACAGTTATACCAGCAAATTTAGTGTAATAAACGCTTTATGTTATAAACTGTCATACAACTTTTAAGACTTCACCAACAAAATTTTCATTTTAAGTTGTATGACAGTTTCGGAAACTGTTATACTGTTGTTAAAACTCTTACATTACGTGCTTTTTGATTAATGTTAATGGTTTGCCATAAATAGGCATACCATTTTTTTGCCTTAAAGCAAGTTCGGAAATCTTTGTTGTAAACTGTTATACAACTCATTTTAAGTTGTACGACAGTTTCAGAAAGTGTTATACTGTTTTCAAAACTGTTACATTACCTGTTTTTTTACTTATGTTAATGGTTTGCCATAAATACCATTTTTTCACCTTAAAACAGTTCCTGAAATCTGTGTAGTAAACTGTTATAGCACTCCTTACGATACTTCAACAAACCGCATATTATGCAATCGTTGATTTTTTAACCTTTATTTGTGTAACAGTTTCCAAAAAGGTTAAACATTAAGGAGTTTCAATTATAGTATAACAGTTACCGCAATATTTAGAGGAATAATAGCAAATTTAGTACAGCGCTTCACATTCTAAACTGTTACACAATTTTAAAGGCTTCGCCAACAATACACACATATTATTTTTCATTTTAAGTTGTGTGATAGTTGCCGAAACTATTATACTATTGTTAAAACTGAAGCATTACCTGATGTATTTCTATTTACCATAAATAGGCGTACGATTTTCCACCTTATTATGTATAACATATTCTGGAACATATGTTGTAGCCTGTTATACAAGTTCCAAAGATACTCCAATAAGACGCAAATTATATAAAGTTTGGTTTATAACAGTTTTCAAAAATGTTTAAAAGTTTAGAAAAGCAGTTACAGTTACCGGAAATGTTGCAGATATTCTGTTTTGCTATAAACTGGTATACAATTTTGAAGGCTTCGTCAACAAAACACACTCAGTTTTCTGTATTTAAAGCTGTATAACAGTTTTCGAAACCGTTATACAATGGTCATAAAAATGAACTTGAAATATATATATGTTTTTTTCATTTTAGTTTGTATAGCAGTTTATGTTATAAACTATTATACGAATCTTGAGGCTATACATACGTTATAATTATATACAGAAATTGCTCGAAGATAGAAGTAATAGTTACAGTTTAACAGTTACTGAAATTCGTTTATATATAAACTATTATACAACTTTAAAGGCTTCGCCAACAAAACACACATAGTTCTCTACATATTAATTTTTATGACAGAGCAAACAGACAATTTTCGCAACCAGATGTCATACCAATTCTAATGGTTCGACCTAGATCATGGTTTTTTATCTTAATTTGTATAACAGTTTCTAAAAACTAAAACCTATATTGCCAACTGTTATAAAAATGGCAAGGCTACGCAAACAAGCTAATTTTATGCATACATTGTCCTTTTCAATCTTAGTTTTCGAAATGATTCAAAAGTAATCCTTTGGTATAACAGTTACGTAAAATATTTGCAGTTATAACAGTTAATTCTGTGTAGGCCTTTATGTTGTAAATTCTTATGCAACTTTAAAGGTTACCTCAATTAAATAATATAAAATACACACACAGTGTTTTTCATTTAAATTATACAACAGTTTCCGAAACTGTTATACAATTGCTAAAACATTGAGAACATCTGTTTTTATACTTATTTTACACACATAGTGTTTTTAATTTTAAGTTGTATAGCAATTTTTGAAACTGTTGGAAATTTTCCAGCTGTTATAATAATTATAATGGGATCTTTTTTTTTCTTAAGATATATAACAGTTTCCGGAACTTATATTCAACATTAACCATTTACAGTTTAAGTATAATATTAACCTAAATTGTTACAGTTATCTCCGTTGAAACAATATACCTTTTTTTTTGTAAACTATTATACAATTTTTAAGGTTTCGCCCACAAAACAAACGTATTTTTTTTAAATGGTATAACAGTTTGGAAACTTTAGCACTATTATTAGAAATTTTAAAGAACAATCTGTTTTATTCATTTAATGATTTGCTTTTTATGACAAAAAGCATATTATACATAAGTGGCTTTTTTCGTCTTAATTTATGTATAACAGTTTCTGAAACCTATGTTATACAAGTCTAAAAGTTACGCTAAAAGACCACATATCATGTGGTTGCTTTGTTTACCATCTTAATTTGAACAATAGTTTTCGAGTTGGTAAAATTTGAGATGTTACAGTTATAGCATAACAGTAACCAAATTTATAATTTTATTAGCCCTCCATTCAAAACTGATAGCTAAAATACTGTTTCTTAATTTGTGTAGCAGATAAGGTTAAAACTATGGAGATACTTGATGTTATAATCAATTTTATGTCCATTCAACGAAAAAATAAAATTTCAGATAAATCTTAATTTGTATAACAGTTTCCCAAACTGTTATACAAATGTTAGATCAATGAAAACTTTTGCTTTAGTATTCTTTTCAACAAGAAGTCGCATTTTTATCAATTTTTTTAATTTGTACAACAGTTTTCGTAACTGATACACTCAAGTTAGAACTGTGGAAACACCACATGTTACAACCATTTTAATAGCTCTCCAACGAGAAAAGTTAATTTTGCACAAGTTCAAAATGGCTATAATTTGTACAACAGATTTCAAAACTGTTATACATAAGCACAACATTTTTATATTCTTCTATTATAGTTTCGGTAACTGTTATTCTAAAGTTTAGTAATCGCGAAACTGTTTTTTAGCTTACTTACTTTAACGAAACACTAAATTTTGCACAAATTTTTAAAACATATTAATTTGTATAACAGTTTTCCAAATTGTTATACAAAAGTTTGATCAATGGAAACATTTGGTATAGTGTCTTTTCAACAAATATGTTGTATATATTTTTTCTGAATTTGTATCATAGTTTTCGTAAATGTTATACACAAGTTAGAACTGTGTGGACACCAGATATTAAAATCAGTTTAATGGCGCTCCATCGAAAAAGTTCATTTTGCGCAAGTTCTAGATAACTCTTAATTTGTATAATAGTTTTCGAAACTGTTATACGAAAGTAGGGTTAGTGGAAAAATCTCCTATTATACACATTTAAGTGACTTTTCAACAAGAACACATCTTACAAAATTGTAACATACTTGTATAACAGTTTAGAAAACTATTATTCTAAAGTTAAGTATTCGCGAATCTCTGTTCTAGCTTACATACTTTAAAGAAAAAAGTGTTCCAGACTGTTATACAAAAGTTAGATCATTGGAAACATTTGGTTTTGTATCTTTTCAAGAATAAGTCGCATTTTATATGCATTTTTCTGAATTTGTATAACAGTTTTCGTAACTGTTATACACAAGTTAGAGCCGTGGAGTTACCAGATGTTATAAGTCTTTTTAATGGCTTTCCAAAGCAAAAGTTCATTTTGGTCAAGTTCTAGATTCCTCTTAATTTGTATAACAGATTTCGAAACTGTTATACGAAAGTGGGATTAGTGGAAAAATCTGCTATTATATAAATTTAAGTGACTTCAACAAAAACACATACTACAAAATGTTAACATACTTGTATAACAGTTTCGGTAACTGTTATTGAGAAGTTAAGTATTCTCTAATCTCTGTTTTAGCTTACATACTTCAACGACAAACTAAATTTCGCAAAAGTCTCTAATACATATTAATTTGTATAAGAGTTTTTCAAAGTTAGATCAATGGGAACATTTGCCATATTGTCTTTTTAACAAGAAGTCGCATTTTAATAATTTTTCTTAATTTGTATGACAGTTTTCGTAACTGTTATACAAAAGCTAGAGCTGTGAAGATACCAAATTTCAAAATTATTTTAATGGCTCTCCAAGGGAAAAGTTCATTTTGCTCATGTTCTAGATGCCTCTTAATTTGTAAAACAGATTTCGCAACTGTTATAAGAACGTATGATTAATGGAAAACTCTGCCGTTATACAAATTTAAGTGACTTTTCAACAAAAAAAAAAATCTTACAAAATTTTAACATACTTGTTCCACTTCCAAACTGTTATACATAAGTTAAATAGTTGGAATCATTTGCTTTTGTATCTTTCCAACAATAAGTCGAATTTTATATGAATTTTTCTTAATTTGTATAACAGTTTTCCTAACGATTATTTACATATTAGAGCCAACAAAAAAGTTCATTTTATGCAATTTGTAGATACCACTTTAATTTGTATAACAGTTTTCGAAACTGTTATACGAAAATAGGATTTGTTGAAAAATTTAAGCGACTTTTCAACCAAAAAACATCTTACAAAATTTTAACATACTTGTATAAAATTTTCGGTAACAGTTATACAAAAGTTAAGTATTCGCAAAACTCTGTTTTAGCTTACATACTTCAATGAAAAACTTAATTTTGCACAAATTTTTAATACATATTAATTTGTATAAGAGTTTTCCAAACTGTTATACATAAGTTAAATCATTGGAAACATTTGCTTTTGCATCTTTTCAAAAATAAGTCGCATTTTATATACATTTTCCTGAATTTGTATAACAGTTTTCGTAACTGTTATTTACAAATTAGAGCCGTGTAGATACCAGATATTAAAAGTCTTTTTAATGGCAAATATGCGCCCATGAACATTCCACTAAGGAACAGGGGCAAACAATGGCTCTCCAACAAAAAGTTCATTTTACGCAATTTGTAGATACTCTTAATTTGTATAACAGTTTTCGAAACTGTTATACGAACATATGATTAATGGAAACATCTGCTGTTGTATAAATTTAAGTGGCTTTTCAACAAAAACATATCTTACAAAATTTTATCATACTTGTATAACAGTTTCGATAACTGTTATACAAAAGTTAAGTATACGAGAAGCTCTGTTTGAGCTTACATAATTCATTTGCAAACAAAATGGTATAACAGTTTTATCTCTGCCCTTAAAAAAGTTCAAAGTTATTCACTTGTATAACAGTTAAAGCATAATATAACCACAATTTAGCAACAAACATTTGTAAACATCACTTCTAATATATAGGCAATATAAAACATTACTGAACTGTTGGACTCGAATTTATAAAAACATGTTTAAAAAAATTATAATTTTAAGTGGAAACAAAAAAAAAAACGTTATGCTTTTTGAGAAAATAGGAAAAAATCAAATTTAAAGGCAACAAAAATTAAAAAAAAAAATATTCTAAATTTTTTTCTAATAATTTCGAAATTGAACCAAATTAAATGCTTCCTTAAATTCTCTACCAAAAAGAAAAACAAAAATTGTAAAAAGAAACATCACTAAGTCTTCTTCTTTTTTTATAAAACAACTTAAAACAAACAAAACTAATGTTATAACTAAAGCACAATTATAAGTTTTCAATACTTATATATGTTTTTCGTTTGATTCTATTAGATAACCACAAAAATAATATTTTTAAAGCATAATAATAATAACACTAATACGCTAATGTTTTTTTTTTTTCTTCAAAGAATGAATTTTACTTACACGACATGAAGAAGTTTGATTTTTGGAAAAACTTCTTCTTTTATTTAAAGAAAACGATAACATTTTTTAAACAATAACCAGAAAGAAACAACAGAAAAACTAAACAAAAAAATAACAAAGAAATTGTTTTTAACTAAAATGACAAATTATGGCCAAATAATATTATATAAAAATATTTTGATTTTTTTTTTAATAATAAAACAAAATTCTTGTTTTTATTCTTAATTTATTTTAGAAGTATTTTTAACGAAAACAAAAACCAACAAAAAAATGTTAATTTATTATTATTAATGATTTATTAGTTTAGTTATTTTTTTTTTTAATTTTAATTTTGTTGACAGGGCAGGATCCCGCTCTTTATTTTTACAAATACAAGCAAAAACATGGAAAACAACCAAGAGAAAAAAACAGTTTTGCCTTTAAGCAAAACCCATGAAAAAAATCTATATATACACGCATATATATATATATATAAATAATAATAAAATATATATATAAATAATAATAAAATATATATATTTATAATAATTAGTAGTGAAATATATATATATATGAAAAAGCAAATTTAATGCAAACAAAACAAACAAGAACCTTGATGGTTAAAAAAATATCATTTAAAACATTAATACTTATATATATATAAATAGAGAGGTACTATATATACATAATAGATATATATATAAAGAAAACACAGAGAGAAAGAATAAAAAAAACCTAAACAAATAAACTTTAGCATTACAAACCACATACACACAAAAAGAACATGGAAAAGAATACAACAACAACAACAACAAGCAGAAACAGAAACCCAAACCTAAACATTGTTAAACTAATAGTTTATTATATAAAAAAAAATGAAAACTCAAAAACAAACCAAAAAATAAAACAAAAATCAGTAAAGAATATGTTATAGAATGTAAAACGAGAAAAAATAAAGCAACCCTTTAAAATGGAACAAAAACATGCATTCAGCTGTAAAACTTGATTGTTATGTAAAAAAAGTAAGCTACCATTTTCTTAAGATACCCCTCAAATGACCAGTCCCCAACATGAATTTCCCTCTTTAACAGTTAAACATTTCAAATGTTTATGAAATCCCTTAACCCCCTTTCCTCTGGGGAAACTTTTAACTTCTTCAAATAAATAAACATGAATAAAAACTCTTCAAAATTTGCCAATCTTTCAAGAGCAAGATTAAAAATCCTACCCCAACCCCAAACTAAAAAATAACCAAAAATTTGAGTGAAAACATGGATTGAACCGTAATGAAAATAAATCTTAACTTAAAAGAAAATGCAAAAAATACAAAACCCAACCAAAAAAACTTAGCATGTCTTTTTTTCTCTTTCTTGTAAACCGTAAACATCAAAAAACATAAAACCCTAAAGGACAAAAACTTACAAATGCCGAAAATCACAAAAACGTAAGCGTAACATTTAAAATTTAACAAATTCCAAATATAAAAGAAAACCACAATTTAAACTAAAAATGAATGAATTTATAATCTTACTATACATATTAATAGAGAGTAATAATAAACAAATCCGGTCTAAAAAAAAAAAAAAAACAAAAATAAGAAACTGCAGCTATTCGTATATTTGTATATAGAAACTCAGAAAACAACTGTCAACAGCCACTTTATATACAACCACATTTATGGCATTACTCGAAAATGATGAAACAGAAACTAAATTTTCTACCCAGCAAACATATTTTGAATTTTATCAACAGAAGTTTTTCCCAAAATATTCTTTCAATTATGGAAATATTTTTAAAATATTGAATGCGCATTATTATTCAGAGATTACAGATATAGATATGCTACCAGCTGAAACGGGCCCGCTGTATTGCTTGACTAACAGTATAAGAATATAAATGCCTCTATCTGAATCCTTTATGATCTTAATTGGTCTATGAATTCGCTCGGAGGGTTTAGGGTCATTAACTTTTGGGTGTTTGATATACTCTATTCTCAAAAGTCTTTATTTCAGCCGCATATTATTATGATGTCCGATTTGGAGGTTTTTCGGGGGTGAGGTGGTCCCCTAGACACTTGGCCCTGAAAAATATCAGCTTCGTGCACATATACCATTGTTTTAAACCCCATATTGCCATAAACTCCCCTTTATGAGATGAGGCGTCTTCAAGCACTTGGCCCCAAAATTTGTTCTCTTTAGGGGGTGTTTTGGAAAGGGGGCTGTGCCCCAAATACATGGTCCCACATTTGGATATCAGATTCGTTTGATATTCTCAAATACCTTTGCTTGAGCCCCACATTGGCGTGGTCGGTAAATATGCTCGATTTAGGGGTGTTTTGGGGAGTGGGGTGGTCCCCCAAACACCAAAGCCCTGAGAATATATCAGCATTGTTCTCTACTCTCAAATATCATTTATTTGAACCCCACATTGGAATTAGCCTCAAAATTGGATATCAATTTAGCTTTCTAATCTCAAATACCTTTCAGTTAACCCCTTATTGCAAAAGTCAGTAAATATGTTCGGTTTGGGCTATGGGCCCTCATTGTGAGCAAATCCTTCCCCTTTGGGGGTTTTTATGGGGGTGGGACGTCCCCTAGCCAGTTGGTCAGATTCGTGGTTTAATTCCACATAGCTTTCATTTGAGCCCCATATTCCCAAACATGTCGGGTTTGGCGGGTGTTTTGGGGGATATGGCGGCAGTTCGGTGACTGTACTCTGAAATTTTATATCGGATTCGCGTTCCACTCTAAAATACCTCTTATTACAGCCCCATATTGGATTGAATAGCAAATATGTCCTTTTCCCGAATATTGATATCAGATTCCTGCTCTGCCTCCCAAAGACCTTTCATTTGAGCCCCATATTGCTATGGTCGTAAATTTGTCCTCTTTTGGCGGTGTTTTTGGGAAGAGGCGGTCCCAAAACACTTGGCCCCTAACACTATAAGAGAGCAAACAAAATTTCGAATAAATCGCACCACCCGAGATCTGGCGTTTCTGAAAATTTAGGGTAAGGGAGAGGGTCCGCTCCCTTACCAGATATCAAAAAATGTAGTACCCTATTTTTACCACGGGATCATTATGCACCATCAGAGAAAATTTAAAAAAAAAATCGGTTCAGCCGTTTCTGAGTCTATAAGGAACACACAAACAAACAAACAAACAACCTAAAAACAAACATAAATTGATAAGAAGAAGAATATGAGCATAAAAGTGAGTCAACACCCATTGAAATTTAGTTTATTGTAAGATTGCGATAAGAATGTTGATGATATATACAGTTGAATCTCGATTATCCAGATCTCTATTAACAGGTTACCGGCATGTTGCGCTGTTGGAGCTCTATTAACCGTGGTTTATCTCTATTATTCGTTGTTGTTGTAGCAGTTTATTGAGTGTTGAGTGTCAAGACCCAGGTACTCTACGACTAACTGAGTCGAGAGGTTCTGACTGGGCAGTAAAACAGTTGACGTGTATCGTGCGGTCCCTGGTTACAATCGGGACATACATCTTGCACGTCGGCATCAATCCTTGCTCTGTTGTAGCAGTTTATTGAGTGTTGAGTGTCAAGACCCAGGTACTCTGCGACTAACTCAGTCGAGAGGTTCTGGCTGGGCAGTAAAACAGTTGACGTGTATCGTGCGGTCCCTGGTTACAATCGGGACATACATCTTGCACGTCGGCATCAATCCTTGCTCTGTAGGAGTTGAGGCGTCTCCATCTGCCAGAACGTAATTGAGCCAGAATTACTCTGTTTTGCCGGGGGAGGTCAATGTCCTCAGGTGCAATGGGAGGTGGTCCTTCTTCAAGGGCTACATTCACCCGGTAGCCATTTACCGAAATTGCTATCGTGTCTGCATAAATGTTGTCTAGACCTGCTTGATATGCCGCTTGATCTAAGGGTTCTCTTTTAATGCGCTTAACCTCACGCTCTAGATCATTAAGGCTTCTGGGCGGTGGATGATGATTTGGATGGTCTCTGTGATAACAACCCAAAAGGTATTGCTTGGACAGCATATAGTTACGTCTTCGCAGTGGTAGGATCTTTGTCTCCTGATGGAGGTGGTCCACATGAGAACTGAGGAGACAGCCCGTCGCAATTCAGAGGGCGGTATTCAGACAGATCTGAATATTACTCCACTGAGTGTCACAAAGCTGAAGAGACCACACTGGCGCTGCATAACTAACCACCGGCCTATTGCTTTTTACGTGGTCAACAAGGTTTCATTGTTTGCACCCCAAGTACTTCCAGCAAGTAACTTGAGGACCTTGTTTCTACTTTTGACTTTATGGCAAATTGCTGTGGCATGTGGGGAGAATGTGTAAGAGCTGTCAAATGTGACGCCAAGTATATTGGGACACTAGATGGTCGGAATTATTTCTTAATCGACCATCACAGTCAGCTCAGTATTCACCTCACGCGTATTTGTAGTGAACAATGTGGCTGAAGATTTGGTGGCGGATATCTTCAGATTTCTTGCAGATGTCAACAATGGGTGGGGGGCCTGATGCCATCATCGTACAATGGAGGATAGGTAGAGGTTAAACAGTGCCGGAGATATCACCCCACCTTGGGGAACTCCCTGTTTCACTCTACGGTGTTTCGACTTCTTATTCCTAAATTCCACAAATGACTGGCGACCAGACAGATAATTCGCGACCCAGCGTTTCAGGCCTGGCTGGAGGGACGTAGTGGGGATGTCCTCAAATAATTTGGCATGGCTGACCGGGTCGAATGCCTTCGATAGGTTCAGTGCCACGAGGACCGTCCTATCACATGGCCTGGGCTGATTGAAGCCACGGCAAATGTGTGCGGTGATGGCATGCAATGACTGCATTGCATCTGGTGCTATGCAGTCTTCGAAATCCATGTTGATGCTCGGCGAATGGAAATTCTCCTACGAGGCTCGGGAGGAGTAATGCCTGAAGCGTCTTTGCTACTGGTGAGAGAAGCGAGATCGGTCTGTAAGAATCCCCCAAACTCGGGTCCTTTCCAGGCTTCAGTAGCGGGATCACTCTGCCCATTTTCCAGACATCGGGAACTATAAGAGTGTTCAAAGACAGGCTGTGGACAGCAGTAAGGTACTCAACTCCAGATGAATCCAGATTCTTCAACATCAACGTAGAGAACGCTCTAAAATGATTTGGGGCCACGGATGACATTCGCTCACGGTAAATTGTGACGGCTGTTCATCGGCTCGGAGACCACGAATATGGTGTCCGAGTCCTTGCGGTGTCACTCTCGAGATGCACAATATATTGACGGTTGAACAACCTGGCGCATCTCTTCGGATCAGTCAGTGCGCCGGGAAATTGGGCCGTATTGGGTAATCGACCGGCTGGTATAAAGCGAGCGGCTGCTGCGTTAATGATGTCTCGCAATTTCCTCTCGGCCACTAGCACATCCGAGGGGCAAATCGGTATATATGGTAGCTGTATGTAAATATCGGATCGGATGTCGGGAAGCTTAAAACCACTCAATGTTTCACATTTCAGCGAAATCATGTAATAAATAAAGATGTTATGGGCTTCAGACCCTCTATCGGACCTATCTGTGCCAAATTTCAACTCAATATCTCAATTTTTTAAGGCTGTAGAGTGATTATAACAGACGGACGGACGGACAGACACACGGACATCGTTAAATCGCCTTAAAATTTTAGGACGATCCAAATATATGTACTTTGTAGGGTGGGAATTGGTATTTCAATGTGTTTCAAACGGAATGACTAAATGAATATACCCCCTATCCTATGGTGGTGGGTATAAAAATGGGATACCCTATTGATATTGATTCGCCCCATGCCACTATGGACATACACCTAAGCCAGTAATCAGCTTGTTGTGCGCTCTAAATACTAAAAAAGTAACCCCGAGAAAGAAAATCTAAGTTAGGAATGCCGTGCTACTTACAAGATCCTTAATTATTTTCCATGCCACTCCCCTAAGTTGGTTCTTGTCTGGTATTGTGTCCCCACTTAAGTGTCTCGTTATGATACCTGCAGGATTCCGCCTCCCCCTATGTTCGAAGCGGTGTCAATGGCCTCACATTGCAAAGGCCAGCTAGGGCATCTAGCAGTAGTCCGAAGTTCAAAACTTCCTCGGCCTTAAAGTGACGAATCACTTTACAACAGGGCCATGTCCCCCTGCAAACCCACGCCATCAGCTCACTCTGGATTCGCCTGGTTGTCGCAGAAATCATCCTTTCTTTAAAATAGTTTGAACAGGGGAGGGTTCATTGTATCATTATAAAAATCTGTACTGAACTGTCAGTGCCGCATCTTCCGCTAAGGATGGAGCAGAGCCTAGAAGCCTTTTACACAACGCCTTTCATTTCCTAAACAATCTTGATCTCGCACGTACAGATGGTAGAGCCGCCTGACTGTCCACGAGTATCGTGACAGTCTAATCGGGGTAGATCCAGCGTCGATAACATCTCCATTGGTTTCAAGATCGTGAAGACCTCCCCCTGCAAGGCACTACACCCGTCCAGAAAATTATATGACTTCCTAATTCCTTCCTTCCTATCTTTCTCATCTACGTAGATAACAACCTTCAAGTCAAAGGACCCGAAAATCCCATCTATAATCAAAAGCCATTAATCAATTGGTCTTTGTAAAAAGAAGATGCGTATCCATAAAAGTTGTATATCCTACAGAGTTTTGATATATCGTCATATATCTAATTTGGTCCCTGATTTTATTTTTAATAGTAATTTTGTTCAGACTTTTATTAAATTTTTAAATGTAGATACGTCGGCTCTCAGCATCGGTGTAAAATCGTCCATTGCTACATTAAAGAGGCTATTAAAATTTTATATTTCATAGCATACTTTTAGGCGCCTATTTTGAACATCTAAGGGTAAGGGTACGTACTCTGTTCGTCTTCTCACATGAAAACCTAGTATTCGGGCGATACATATCTATGGGAGATATAAATATCGTAAAGATCGTTTGCAAAATTTTGTGAAAATTGGCTGATATATACACTGAAAGACTTAGAAAGAAAAAATTGCGGCGGTCTCATTTGTACAACAACCACAAGTCAAAGATGCAATCCGCCATCTCATCATCAAGATGTCATTACAAAAATGCCATTGTTCTCAATTTAACCAAAGAATCTTGCCCTCGTGTCTATACGTGTGTTAGTAAAATGAGAAAAAGAGATTCACAAACAAAGAGAATATGCAAAAAAAAGGTGGTAGTTTGCTGTGAATGTAAATACAAAAATGACATCTTAATACCGTCAAACTGGCCGGCTATTTTCAGCTGTTCGCGTAAGACCACCTTCATTAATCCACCTTGAATATTATATTTCTTTTTTCGGATAAATGAATTTTCATTCAAAGAAAGAAATATAAAAAATTATGGAGTGTAATTCAATTATAGAGTCTTACTTTCATTTTTCCGCACCACTGGCTGGGTTCTTTCCAAAGGATTTGTTTAAAGGTTATAAGTCTTAGAATACATTTTGTAATAACTTTTGTCCGTCTGTTTACGTGTCTGCCTTTCTGTCCGTTTTTTTAAGTCAAGATCACAATTATTGTATTTATCAAATATTCAAGAAATTTTCCATATATCACTTTTTTGACCAAAGAAAGAAAGATATGGATTTTCCTGAAAATTGAAGATATATATCGTCATATATATATCGTCAAATTTACCCCTATAAAGACGTAGCAACAACAGCCCCAATTCTTGTAAAAAATGCATGCCCATAGCGATGATACTCACTTGGAATCAATGAATGATTTAAGTTTTAGCTCCATGATGATCTTCTTTTTATTGCCTAGTCCAAACTGTTTGAAACAGAGCAAAACCTCTTAGTGGAGAAGTTTACACGGTTGATTGCAAATGCAAATTTTCCCAAAATCATTCCATTAAGGAACAAGGGCAAACTCCTCGCATATCAATGAATGCTATTCGATTCAAATTTAAGCTCTTCATTCAAATTTAAGCTCAAGATAAGTACCTCAAAAATGTCGACAGCCCTAGGAGGAGATATACACCGCTGAAATTTTTTATCTGAGATTTAGCCGGGATTTGAACCCAGGCGTTCAGCGGCCATGTTAAACTTTGAGCAATGGTGGCCTCTCCCGAATTCATGTTCAAAGAGTTGTAAAGAAAACTTAGCTTCTTGGACACATTTATCCAAATATTCTACCAAAGTTTCATCATTTTCATACTAAAAAAATACCAAAAATAATAGATCTAAAAATTAAGGGCAACTAATAAGCAATCTTTTAAAGATACCTAAGTAGATGTCAAAAGTGAATAAATGATTATTAGATAAATGTTGGTAAATATTTAAGAAGACAGTGAAAAAGTGACATGAAACATGAGCAGTATCAATACAACATCATTGGCCATTAGGAAAAGAGGTTTTGTAAATAAACTCGAAGAAATCCTCCCATTAAGAAATGTAAGCGAAATTGCCAAAAAAAGAGAAGGGTAAATAACCTATTTTGACTAGTTTGAGAAAAAAATATATATATTAAATAAAACAAAAAATGTGGAGACAACTACACAAAACGTACATGCAACAAAACTAAAAAAACTGAAGAAAAAAGGTTGAAATACAAATTAATTTTTAATGGAACCCCACTAATAAATAAACAACATATATGAATATAATTAATATAAATGTATTATTAATCACTACTAGATATACATACCATACTACACAGTGAGAATAGTAAGGAAAACCAAGTATTAAAAGTACACTGTATAAAAAATATATAATATTTAGCAACTACCAACATATATAATATATATATATATATACACATATATAAATATATAACAAGTAAATGAAAAACCCTAAATTATTCGTAATAGTGATTTAAAAAAAAAAAACATTGTGTAAATACTTTAGAAATTTCTAATTAAAAGAAAGAAATTTTATGTAAATGTTATCATGATAAAGAAAATTAGCAACCAAAACTAAAGGCGCATATGGACATTTCAAGAATTATACAAAAAAAAAACCAACTAAGCGCAAATATAAAAAAATTTGAAATTATGGCAAGAACACCACAAAACAAAAACATTTTGTCAAAAATCTCAAAACCAAAAAAACAGTGAAATTCACATCCTGAAAACTAGAAACAAAGGAAAATCACTCGAAAAATACTGTGACGCTGGCGTCACTTACATTTTTAGTTATTTTTTAAATATCATTTGAGTATTAATTTAGTTTTAAAAATAAAACACTTTACACTGAATGGAAAAAGTATGCATATATGCATATGTTAAAATCAACATCAATTACAATAACTAAGAAAAACATGCAACAATTTTGAAAAGCAGAGCTCTTCTAAACATCAGCAACATTAATGTAAAACCATTTTGTTCATTATGATGATATTCATATATTTTTCATAATAAACACAAAAATATAAACATTTTCAATCGAACATATATATACGGCAAGAAAAACAAATCCCAGAAACAAGCCACACATACTACATACATATGTTATAGACGATGAGAATACTTTAAATGCAACTCCATACAATACAATACATGCATAAATATATATGTATAACTATACCATATACACGTACATATATATTTATATATTGAAATGACAAACAAAAAAAAACTTTATTTGAAAACCAAGCAACCAAAAAAAAAAAACATTACAAAAACCATAATTTATGTTTTTTTGATGGTTAATATTAATAACAATGTGAAATGGTGAAAAATTTCCAAAGAACTTAAAAAAAACAAAGAAATTAGTAAAGAATCTGAAACATAATTCAATAATTCAAATCACAACATCAAAAAAAAAACACCTGCGGTAAAGAACTTCATAGCAAATATATATGTTGAAGATGATGAATGAATATATGAACATTAACAAAAACAAAAAAAAAAAAAAAACAAAAACACATGAGAAAACCAAATTTAATTATACATATTAAACTATAAATGGTAAATGAAAATATTTGGCATAAAAAGTCTAAAATTGAAAATAATAAAAAAAATATATGAAAAATTAAAAAAAAATAAATTTTTGTGTTGTTTTTGTAAAGGTAAGTTTGCTCTTGAAAATATCACCTCAGATCAAAAAGTGGGAAGGCTCTTTAAGAGTTTTAAAGCCACTGCCTAAAAGTATGATTCATTATTTTTCTATGTATTTTTTCATTGTATTTTTTCATTGTATTTTTCTATGTAAAACTTGGAGTTATATACCAAAGGCCTGCACATTACCATTTATTTTTGCTTTCAAGGCACAATAACAAACATAGAAGAGTATTTCAAGAACTGAACTCTTCGTTCAAAAATACAACATTAAGTGTATTGTTGTACTCAAAAATTTGTGGAAATTTGCACAAATTGCTACTGGAAGTTGTTTACTGGAATGTGTACTGCATACGGCTCAAGGAATACAATAGATTACCCGAGTGGCAAAACGTGCCTCCTGGAAGCTTTTCTACAAAGAGGTTGATAGCGTTAATGAAGCCGCCAAGGTGAAAAAGTTTCTCTCAAAAACTTATACCCATGTCGTCTACTAACGTTTCAGGTTAGTAGACGACATGGGAGCAAAGACAACGCATGAGATGTTGAGGCTTTTGATGAAAACGCATTTTCCAGCAGGATATGACGGGACTCACAAAAACACCGAAATCTTGGAATAATGAGGTTGATTGAAGGCTCATCATAACGAAATGTATGGTCAAGGAAGTCGTGAGTAGTTCAAACCATTTAAGTCACCCGGACCTGATGAAACATTTCCGGCGTTACAACAAAAGGAGGCCGACTATCTGACGCGTCGTCTGGCCACTATTTTCACAGCGTGCCTAGGACTTGCATATGCTCCAAAAGTCTGGAGGCAATACATGTATTCATACCCAAGCACGGCAAGGCAAGGCAAGTTATGCGACACCAATATGCGACTCAAAACCATGGAGCGTATTATGGATACCATAATAAAGAGTATGACATGCAGCAAACTGCTCAAATACAAACAACATGTCTATGTCAAGGTAAGGTCCTTGGAGGCTGCCCTGCACAAGGTTTTGCATAAAATAGAAGAATCAGTCGATGCCAAGACGTACACATTGGCATTGACATCGAGGTGGCGTTTAACAATGTGCGGACCGACACATTGATCCAATCCCTAGACTAGTACCGGATCCTTAGAGACTTGATAAACCATATGCTAAATAACAGGTAGATAATTTGCGGTTCCCATGACATAAATATAAGGGAGAAAGTGGCACAGGGCACGCCTCAGGGGGGGCATTTTATGACATGGGTTCCTGGGCATGAGGGGATTCCAGGAAATGAGAGGGCGGACGAGTGCGCCAAGAGGTGTTCGTCTTCGCCGGGCGGACCAGTCATCGATCTTGCCTATGTGCCATTTGTCGAGCTACTGAACACAGTAGAGGGGATGGCCAGGGTGGCGTCAGTGGCGAGGTGGGACACGGTAGATGGTTACCGGACTGCGAAGGCGCTATGGCCGATCATCGACCGGAGGAGGACGAGGGAATTGCTGGCGTTCGATAAGAGGCCGATGAGTACTTTGACAGGGGTCATAACCGGACACTGTGCCTAAGGCCGCATGGGGATACCGCACAATGACTTCTGTAGGAGTTGCCTCTATGACGATGATATATTGAGCACTTGCTATATTCCTGTCCGGGTCTGCAGAGACGTAGGCTCACCTTTCTGGGGAAATAGCGCTACATAAGGACCATACAATATATTCAGAGAACATGCTGTTTTGGCATAGGCGGAGCGATGAGGGACACGCCCACTAGCGCACTGGAGTTTATACCAAACGTGCTCATTTCAGTACCATACGGTATTGATAGTAAAGCAACACCGCATAAAATGATTAGTGGCGTTTAGTACTAACCTTATTACTGAACTGGTATTGATTTTAATACCAATCTGTTGTTAGTTTTAGCATCAGATACCTTTAGGTATCTCGTCATCTGATTTTATAAAGAAAAAATAGATGCTCGAGCTATTAAATCCAAAAGAACAGTGTAAACGGGGTTTTAGCTCCAACCGAAAATTTTGCTAGAGGTGCATACCTAGCTTAAAGCATTTAAAGAATCGCAAAACCCATCTACCTATTATTGAATATCTGTGTTGCAGTCTCTCCTTCTAGTCTTCTTCATTATCGTTAATATATTCAAGGGCAACACCGCCCACATCATTTTTGATTTCCACGAAGAAGCAGGTTAAAGATTGCGGTGACAAACTTGTATGTAATTGTAGAAATAAACGATTTCCATTCAATATAATTTAACCAATTGTGTTTTTATACCCTCCACCATAGGATGGGGGTATACGAATTTCGTCATTCTGTTTGTAGCACCTCGAAATATGCATCTAAGACCCCATAAAGTATATATATTATTGATCGTCATGTCATTTTAAATCGATATAGCCATGTCCGTCCGTCCGTCTGTCTGTCGAAAGCACGCTAACTTTCGAAGGAGTAAAGCCAGCCGCTGGAAATTTTGAACAAATACGTTTGATGAGTGTAGGTCGGTTGGGATTGTAAATGGGCCATAACGTTTTATGTTTTTATATAGCTACCATATAAACCGACCTTGGGTCTTGACTTCTTGGCCTCTAGAGGGCGGAAGTCTCGTCCGATTTGACTAAAATTTTGCATGTGGTGTTTTGGTATCACTTCCAACAACTGTGCTAAGTATGGTTTAAATCGGTTCATAACCTGGTATAGCAGCCATATAAACCGATCTTGGGTCTTGACTTCTTGTGCCTCTAGAGGGTGAAATTCCCGTCCGATTTGGCTGACATTTTGCATGAGGTATTTTGTTATGCCTTCCAGTGACTGTGCTAACTATAACGCAAATCGGTACATAACCTGACATAGCTGTCATAAACCCGATATGGGATTTTGACTTCTTGAGCCTCTAGAGGGTGCAATTCTCGTCCGATTTGGTCCACATTTTGCATGAAGTGTTTTGTTATGACTTCCAACAACTGTGCTAAGTATGGTTCAAATCGGTGCATAACCTGGTATAGCTGCCATATAAACCGATCTGGGGTCTTGACTTCTTTAGCGTCTAGAGGGCGCAATTCTCGTCCGATTTGGTCCACATTTTGCATGAAGTGTTTTGTTATGACTTCCAGCAACTGTGCTAAGTATGGTTCAAATCGGTTCATAACCTGGTATAGCTGCCATATAAACCCATCTGGGGTCTTGACTTCCTAAGCATCTAGAGGCTGCAATTCTTATCCGATTGTGGTGAAATTTTGTACAACGGCTTCTCTCATGACCTTCAACATACATGTCCAATATGGTCTTAATCGATCTATAGCCTGATACAGCTCCCATATGAACCGATCTCCATATTATGCTTCTTGAGCCCCTACATGGCGCAATTCTTATCCGAATGAACTGAAATAATACACAATGACTTCTACAATGTTCAGCATTCATTCACTTGTTTGCCTTAAAAGGGATACCGCGCAAAGAACTCGGCAAATGCGATCCATGCTGGAGAGTATATAAGATTCGGCCCGGCTGAACTTAGTACGCTCTTACTTGTTATAACTGCGGGCTGTTTAACGCATGCCTCTCCTCTTTATTTGAGGCCAGTAACAATGTCTATGGTATGGTGTATCAAGGTAGCTAGGACCCTACCTTTAATTTTGAACAATCCTGTAAAATATAGCAATGAGAACCGTTCAAACTGCAGATTATTGGTTAACTTCGTTCCCTGAATCAGGACGAGGATTATACAATTCCGACTCATCATACATTCCACAATTTTCTCAATTTAGATTTGCAGACTATTTATTGTCGTTCATTCTGAGAAGGAGAATTCATTCTTGTCGTTCTTAACTTGTCTCGATTAGTCTTTAACTCAACCAACTTCCAACTTCTTTAACTCAACCACGCATTGGAAACCAAGGCTTAATAGATTCCGTTATATTCAACTTTTTTATATAAAAACGTCTTTTATTTAATAAAACGTAAAAAAATAATCTTATATATTACATACATCATAGATTGTTTATACATGCTTATAGACATATATACAGAATGTTATATATATGTTAGAGATACTTAACATTTAAGTAACTTACACAAGGTTAACATAAATAAATACTTAAAAAATAATTTGATTTATTATTAATTAATAATAAAAATATTAATTATAACATGGGTGTATGGAAATTGTTTCTAAGCGAGATAATAAAAAACAATTATTTTTAACAATTTATTATTTATCATATTTTCTCTAATAGAGATTGGCGCTATATGTATTAGCGTAACCAATTTCTTGTGGTTGCATTATTGTTTTATTTTTTTTTTTTTTGTTAATTTTTTTATAGATATCACATATGATTTTGCCTATTATCTTTAGCCTGGCTTAAAGACTGCCTAGCAGTACAGCAACAAGCGGGGATCTTAAACTGTGTTTTGTTTTTTCCTAGAATCTAATATTTATGGAGTTTTTCTTTCTTTTTGAAAATCTACGATCTTTTAAAATTCGTTAGTTTTTGAAAATTTGTGAAAAATGCTGCTCTAGCCGTTCGAGCTTTGGGTGGCTTATATGTGGGTAAGTCTATGAAAACTGGTTCATAATCGGGATTTTCTGGCTTCAAGGAACGCGAGGCAGTCATCACAACATTGGTGTAATATGTAGGAGCATCCTGTGATTCCTCGGCCTGTTGTTGATCCTGCGGCGTTATTGCCAAGTTGGGGGGTCTGAGTAAGGCAAATATATTCCTTTGTTCTCGTGACGCTGAAGAATGAGTCTCACCTGAGCGCCTCTTTTGGCCAAAGTTCCTCTTGTTGGAGTTCTCTTTGAAAGCATTCTCTTCAAAACGTGGTATGTAGCGGGGCTTGCGATGTTCCGATCTCACCTGAGTTTCCTGATTTCCAGCCACATTGAAACCAAAGAAGCGAGGCGCCTGTACGGATATTAAAGGTAGTATAGTTTCCCTGGCATAACGCTCCGCCCTCTGCAAAAGTTCTCCCAGACGGAAGGGGAATAACTGAACAGTTACAGCATCATTCTCTATTGAAGCTGCAGATTTCGGCCTTTCTGGGTTATTTAAAGGAGTGAGTTTGATTATCTCAAATTTGTCAGGCTTGTCGGTAATGGGTTGGGGTTCTGGCAAAATAATTTCCTTGCCCTTCTTCACCCTGGGAGTTGTGGCCTTTAGAACTGGCTCCATAATCTCTCCCACACCAGTGAAATCATTCAAATTTCTGCCACGATTCACATTCAAACGACGATCATTTAAAATGGGCTCGAATATTTCCTCCGGTTGCTCTGAAAAACTTCTGCTAGACTCGCCCACATCTTTGTCCAATGAATTTCCCTCTAATATGGGTTGCCAGGGCAATTCTCCATTATCTTCCAGGGGATAACTTTGATTTTCTCCCAGCTTGAAACTGGAGCCAAGGTTAAGGAAATTCTTACGTTTCTTTATAGTCTCTATGGCATCCGCCTCGGGAACTTGTATACTCTCTTGGGCGGTGGAATCGGGGGCCTGTGTCGCCGGCTTAGAAGTAAAGGCGCCATATTCTTCCTGATTATCGAGCTCACAGTTGCCAGGTTTAAGTTTCATGCGCACCGGGGAACCAGTGGATAATTTGGTGTTGGGGTTACATATGGAATGGCTGCGGCCGTAGCTATCGGTCAATATAACCTTGTCGATATCCCAATGGGGCAAGCCCTTGGATAGCCAGCCGCTATAGTGTTTATAGTTAAGGCTAAGGGTGGTGGGAAAGCCCAAAGCGGGATGGGGCACTATGATCTTGGAGACTATATCACCGGCAAAGAACTCCGAATCGTCTTTCCTGAAATGAAAAACATTTAGCAAAAAACTTTCTAAAATTCAAAATATCTCAAAGTTTAAAAAACCTACTCTGATATTTGGAAAGTCTCATTGAGGCCTCCCTCACCCTCCAGTATGGCCTCCAAACGTCCTATGGTACGCAAAGGCAAGTCATTGAAGGAATTGAATATCTGCAATTGGAATTGATGGGCACAAAATGGTTCCTCTTCTCGTGTTAGCAAATACAATTGGCCCCTTCCCGAGGAACGATCCGCATAATAACCCATATTGCCACAACGTGGTACTCCTTCAGCCAAATCTTCATCGTCTTGGGCACATGGAAAACATTTACCTTTCAAGAAATCATCATAGTTGTCACAAGGAAAAGCCGGAAACAAACAACGCGGCGCGACCGAATCTATGAAAAACTTGTAGGCCCGGCGATGGTTGCACAAAGAACGGCCTTCCTCCTCCTCAGCAGTTTGAGCAGCTGAAAGAATGCATAGAAATAAATTTAAGCGGCTAAGACATGATGAAAATGCCAAGGAAACCAAAGACAAAAATTTTTTTAAACAATAAAATGTCCTTTTAGGCCTTGCCGAATCTTGGGAGCTCATCACTATAGATATTGGCCAGGTTAGATTGAAAAGAGAGTGCGAATTTTAACCCGCCCCATACAACTATGTACATAAACCCCGTACACTGCTCTTTAAATTCGGATTTAATGTCTCGATCATCTGTTTTCCCTTCATAAAATCAGCTGATGGTGCCTTAAATCCGGATTTAATGAGCAGTGTAAACGGGATTATAGAATGAGCGCGTTGGGTTTGGTTTTGAGTATTGCGTTGCAAAGATGCACCTCTGCACACAAATTCCACAAAAGCAACGAGGAAAAGTTAAAAAAATGTCAACTTTGACGCTTGAAACGGCGTCATTTGATGTTGCCACACTTGAAGTAGTGTTTTTGGTCGTCAAAGTTTAACATTTTTTAACTTTTGCGAGTTGCTTTTTTAACACTTGTGTGCAGAGTTACATTTTTCAACGCGACGCTCCTCAACGCGCTCATTCTGTTAAGGCCTTAAGACAGTAATCAGCTTGTTGTGCGTTCTTAAACTAAACAAGTAAGAGCGTGCTAAGTTCGGCCGGGCCGAATCTTATATACCCTCCACCATGGATCGCATTTGTCGAGTTCTTTGCGTGGTATCACTTTTTAGACAAACAAAGAATAATGAATAAGTACTGTTATCCTATTGGAGCTATAAAGTTATAGTCCGATTCGGACCATAAATGAAAGGAATGTTCAACATTGTAGAAGTCATTGTGTAACATTTCAGTCCATTCAGATAAGAATTGCGCCCTGTAGGGGCTCAAGAAGCATAATATGGAGATCGGTTAATATGGGAGCTGTATCAGGCTATAGATCAATTGCAGCTTCTAGATGCTTAGGAAGTCAAGATCACAGATCGGTTTATATGGCGGCTATATCAGTAGATATATTGGAAGTATTGACAAACAAGTTCATTCAAAATTTCAGCCAAATTGAATGAGAATTGCGGCCTCTGCAGGCTTAGGAAGTCAAGATCCCAGATCGTGTTATATGGCAGCGATATTAGGTTATGGACTCATTTGAACCATAATTAGCACAGTCGCTGGAAGTTATAAGGAAACACTTCATGCAAAATATCAACGAGAATTGCGCCCTCTAGTGGCTCAATAAGTCAAGATCCTAGATCGTTTTATATGGCAGCCATATTAGGTTATGAACCGATTTAAACCATACTTAGCACAGTTGTTGGAAAACATAACAAAACGCCTCATGCAAAATTTTAGCCAAATCGGATAAGAATTACGCCCTCTAGTGGCTCAAGAAGTTAAGATCCCAGATCGTTTTATATGGCAGCTATATCAGGTTATGGACTCATTTAAACCATTCTTAGCACAGTAATTGGAAATTATAACAAAACCTTTCGCGCAAAATTTCAGCCAAATCGGATGAGAATTGTGCCCTCTAGTGGCTCAAGAAGTCATTATCCAAGATCGGTTTATGTGGTAGCTATATAAGGTTATAGGTCGATTTAAGCCATACTTAGCACAGTTGTTGGAAGTCGTTACGAAACACTTCATGCAATATTTCAACCAAATCGGACAATAATTACGCCCTCTAGTGGCTCAAGAAGTCACGATCCCAGATCGTTTAATATGGCAGCTACATCAGGTTATGGACTCATTTAAACCATACTTAGCACAGTACTTGGAAGTTATAACAAAACATTTCGTGCAAAATTACAGCCAAATCTGATAAGAATTGCGGCCTCGGTAGGCTTAGGAAGTCAATATCCCAGATCGGTTTAAATGGCAGTTATATCAGGCTATGAACCGATTTGATCCATACTTGGCACAGTTGTTGTAAGTATTAACAAACAAGTTCATGCTAAATTTCAGCCAAATCGGACGAGAATTGCACCCTCTACTGGCTCAAGAAGTCAAGATCCCAGATAGTTTTATATGGCAGCTATATCAGTTTATAGGTCGATTTATTCCATATTTCGCACACTAGTCGTAGCGAAACGCTTTATGCAAAATTTCAGCTAAATCGGATAAGAATTGCGCCCTCTAGATGCTCAATAAGTCAAGACCCATGATCGGTTTATATGGCAGCTATATCAAAACATGGACCGATTTGGCCCATTTACAATCCCAACCGACCTACATTAATAACATATATTTGTGCAAAATTTCAATCGTCTAGCTTTTCTCCTTCGAAGGTTTGCGTGCTTTCGATAGACGGACGGACATGGCTAGATCGACTTAAAATGTCATGACGGAATAAAAAGTAAACTCGAAAAAGAAAATCTAAGTCAAGGAACTCCATGCTACTTATAAACTACCTAACTTTGCTAAAAATTTACACAAAAAAAATATAGTTGAAGGGCATCTTGTTGTAGCCACATTTTCATGTGGAGTTGGCGATCCTCGTCAAGCTTCTGTATGCGAGTAAACTCGTTCTGGTCCAAAGGACCGATTGCCGCGGGAACAGGGTGGCCATCGGTAATTTAAAGGCGTTTATAACTCGGCTTGTCTTATTGAGCATCATAGGCACTTAGTATTTGTGCAAGAGACGGTGCCGCTCGGCCTCTCACTCAGACTCTTCGCTCGATACCGCTGATTGTCGGAGAACGCCATTGCAGCAACTCCGTATGGGGCATTCCACTAACCGCAACCTGGGGACGAGACCGGTAGCTCGCTGCTATGCTTCTCATGACACCAATGAACACCACACAAATTGGATCTCAATGTTCCAGCCTGTGTGATACTCACAACTATCCCGTGCCGGGCTGTTAAGGGTATAATTTGACTCTGCGTATCAAATGTCTGCCAAACCACGCAAAAACTTAAGCTTCTAGAAGTCGATCGAATGATCGGTTTTTATGGTAGCTATACCAGGTCATATATCGATTTGGACCGTACTTGGCAAAGTTGTTGAAAGTCGAAACAGAATACTACGTGCAAAGTTTTAGCCAAAGCGGATAACAAATTCGGCAGCCAGGGGCTCAAGATATTAAATCGGGAGATCGATTTATATGGAAGCTATGTCAGGCTATAGACCAATTCGGACCGTACTTGACCAGGTTGTTGGATGTCTTAATAGAGCACTAGGGGCAAAATTTCAGCCGAATAGGACAAACATTTTCAAGCTTTCAGTGACTCAAGACGTGAAATCGGGAGATCGGTTTATATAGATGTTATATCTGGTTATAGACCGATTTTAACCATAATTGGCACGGTTGTTGAAAGTTGTAATAGAACACCTTATGCAAAATTTGCGCCAAATGGGACAGCAATTACGGCTTCCAGGGGCTCAGGATATTAAGTCAGGAGATTGGTTTATATGGGAACTACATCGGGTTATATACCGATTTGAACCATAATTCACACGAATGTCATAGCAGAACAATAACTGCGAAATTTCAGCCCAATCGCATGATAATTGAGGCCTCTGGGAGCTCAAGAAGTCAAAACAGGAATTACTGTAAATGGGGGCTATACCTAAATAGAAACGATATGGCCCATTTGCAATCCCCAACTACGCTTTGGACCGCGGTTGTGTTTTCGACAGATGGAGAACGAACAAGCGGATATGGCTAGATCGACTCAAAATTTAGAGACGACCAAGAATATATATACATTATGGGGTCTTAGATCAATTTTTCGAGGTGTTACAAACGGAATGAATAGATAAGTATACCCCCATCTATGGTGGCGATTATAAAAATGTATAGATTTAGATAGTATAAAAACTTACACCATATAAAGTCGGTAACTGCCCCCACAAATAGATTTGAACATCCCGTCTGCACTCTGCCGCCATTGGGATAAAAATCCACATCACCCATGGGCTGCCAAGAGCCTAAACCACCCAAGATAAGATTTTCACCATTGGAATGAATGACATCAACAAATTCAGCATCTGTGCTATCCAAACGAACTTTTGGATGTTGGGCCTCAAAAAGTGGACCAGCTGGATCCAAACCGGTAATACGTGATAATCCGGGCAATTCAGCACCAGCAAAGCCAGAAACATGGGCACCCAAACTAAAACCGATGATATGGGTGCGGGCCAAATTCAAGCCTTTGTATTCCTGAAGATTTTTCAGCAGCATGGCCAATTGTTTGCCCACAAGGCGTGTATTGGTGGCAGCTCTAACATAATTGGGGAAAGTCGCACCGTTTTCCCAATCCACACAAATGACAATGCAGTCCTCCTGTTAACGAAACATAATGAATCACATTTTATTTTACTTAAATTTCTTCCATAGAACTCACCACCGCCATTAGTGCCGTCTTCATTTCATAAATCCAAACATGAGGGCAAGCCGAACCAAAACCATGCACTATTACCCTTACCGACATCTCATCAAAGCCCTCCAAATCATCCAGTGTTATGGGATATTTTTGAAATGTCGACTTCCTGGTTGGAGGTAATGCCGTTGTAGTTTGGGGCTCTTCTGTGCTCAACTCCGTTGGATATTCGGTGCTATTTAAACTTCTTTTGTGATTATAAGTTTTCGTGTTCTTAAAGGTTTCTGTCATGTTGAGAAATGGTAATTCCATTAGAGGACGATCGGAACGATTTTTAGTTGAATAGAAAAAGAATTTCGTATTGATCTCTTGCGGCGGTGAAGGTAACATTTCCAAATAGGCAAATGGTCCCGAATCCTCAAAGCAACCGAGTTCTTCATAACACACACGCTTGGCAGATGCCCTTTTGACTCTGTTGGGTGGGAGAGAGAGAGAGAGAGAAAGAGTAGGATAAAGAGAAAAACAGAGTCATTCCTTAGTTATTGGAAATGTTTAATTGCTTACCTTGATCTTTTTTGCCTCTCCCTGTACAGTTCATATTCTCGCAGTGACTCTCGTACTGCTCGAACCAGTTCCGAGTGATTGCCATTGCTGTTGGCGAATTTCTGATTCAGCGATTGATCGGGAGTTAAATGGTATTCGACATATTCGGACTCAAGTTTATCTGTAAAGAGAGAAAAAAGAAAAATATTTCCTAATTAAATGTCAAGCATAGGTAAACATTAGGATGTTATCAAGGCAATGCATAACGAGCATGTATCCGATATTGTTGTTGATGTTGTTGTAACCACGCGTGGAGGTGGCGATCCTCGTCAAACTCCTGTAGGTGAGCAAGCTCGTTCCGGTCCAAAGGACCGATGGACGTAGGAACAGGGTGGCCATTGGTTATTTAAAGGCTCCAATAACCCGCATTGTCATATCGAGCATCATAGGCACTCAGTATTTGTGCAAGAACCGGTGCCGCCGGCCTCTCACTGAGACTCTCCGCTCGATACCGCTGATTTCCCGCGACTGCCGTTGCAGCGTCTTTGGACGGTGAACTTAACTTCGATATTAAATCTCTTATAATTCACAGATACTCGTTATGGTGATTTCTTTAGTAAATTCCGGGACACTTATCAAAACGTTATAATTACTTATGAATTATCTTCTTATTAGAAATTAAAATCTAAAAGGAGAGAAAAACAATTGGTGTGCCCCAGAAGTTTTGAATTACGGTCTAGATCCCATGACAGCGATTGGCGTTCCAAACTCCGTACACAAATCTTTTAAAACTAGAATTCCGCTAGTCAGGGCGAGTGCTTTTCGTCGTTAACTCACATGAACTGTCACTTAAGGCAAGTTTTTCCTCGCCAAATGGAATTATTTTATTCCCTAAAGTATCCTTATCATCCACAACACACATTTTGTTCCTAATCCAGAAATTGGGATACGTACAAAATACAAACAAGTAAGAAGGCGTTAAGTTCGGCCGGGCCGGGCCCACCACCTCGGGTATATATGTAAACCACCTTTCGTCATAATCCGTTAAAAAAATTATAGTTTATGCCGCCAAGCAGCTATATCGAAATATGGTGAAATCGGATTATAAATGCACCTTTTATGGGGCCAAGACTTTAAATCAAGAGATCGGTCTATATGGCAGCTATATCCATATCTGAACCGGGACCGGCGGATCGGTCTATATGGGGGCCATATCAAGATATAGTCCGATAAAGCCCATAATCGAACTTAACCTGTTTTTGGAAAAAAAAGAAACTGTGCAAAGTTACAGCTCTAAATCTCTATTATTAAAGACTGTAGAGTGATTTCAACAGATCGTCTTAAATTTTTACGACGATCAAGAATATATATACTTTATAGGGTCGGAATGGATATTTCGATGGATCGTAAAGGATATATCGATATATTGCAAACGGAATGACAAAAAGAATATACCCCAATCCCTCGGTAGTGGGTATAAAAAAATTTTGTACAAGTTAACTAAAATTTTGCAGAGAATTCTGTTATGACTTCCAACAACTGTGTAAAGTACAGTGCAAATCGGTCTATAACCTGATATAGCTCCCATATAAACCGATCTCCCGATTTGACTTCTTGAGCCCCTAAGAGCCGCAATTTTTGTTCGATTTAGTTAAAATTTTGCTGATGGTGTTTCGTTACGACTTTCAACAACTGTGCCAAGTACGGTTCAAATTGTTCTCTAACCTGATATAGCTCCCATATAAACCGATCTCCCGAGTTGACTTCTTGAGCTCCTAAGAGCCGCAATTTTTGTCCAATTTCGTTATAATTTTGCTGATGTTGTTTCGTTAAGACTTTCAACAACTGTGCCAAGTACGGTTCAAATCGGTCTCTAACCTGATATGGCACCCATATAAAACCGATCTCCTGATTTGAATTCTTGAGCCCCTAAGAGCTGCAATTTTCCCAGTGGTTAGCTAAAGTTTTTCACATGGTGTTCTGTTATGACTTCAAACAACTGTGGCAATTAAGGTCCAAATCGGTCTATAATCTTATATAGCTCCCATATAAACCGATCTCCCTATTAGACTTCTTGAGCCCCTGGAAGCCGCAATTTTTGTCCAAGTTACCTAAAATTTTGCAGAGAGTGTTCTGTGGCAAATACGGTCCAAATCGGTATATAAGCTGATATAGGTCTCACATACACCGATCTCCCGATTTAACTTCCTGAGCCCCTAAAAGCTGCAATTTTTGTCCGACGTAAGACTTCCAACAACTGTGCAAAGTACAGTCCAAATCGGTCTATAACCTGATATAGCTCCCAAATAAACCGATCTCCCGATTTGATTTCTTGAGCCCCTATAAGCCCCAATTTTTGTCCGAGTTAGCAAACATTTTGCAAGCGGTGTTCTGTTATGACTTCAAACAATTGTGCAAAAAACGGTTCATATCGGTCAATAACCTGATATAGCTCTCATATGAACCGTAACACATCGAAATATTGATTTGGAACCCCAAAAAGATACCAGCTTAAAATTTTGCACACATTCTTCTTATTGATGTATGTTAATGGGTATTGCAAATGGGTTTAAATCGATCATGATTTGATTTGCAATTATTATCCGATTGGGCTGACATTTTGGACTTAGTGGTATGTTATGACTTTGAATGATCGAGTTAAGTATAGTTCAAATCGGTGTATAACCCGATATAGCTGATATAGCCGATCTTCCGATTTGACATCGTGAGCCTTTATATAAGGCTATTGTTTTGGATGAAAATTTACACGTGGTATTCCATTCCGACTTTCTACATATGTAATATGGTCCAAATCGTGCCATGTATGGTCCAAATCAGTTATAACATGATATAGGTGCCATATAAACCGATCTCCCGATTTGACTTCTTGGTCCTCTAGAAGCCGCATTTGTTGCCCGATTTGACTAAAATTTTGCACGTATTGTTTTATTAAAACTCCTAATATTCATAGTAATTATTTTCCAAATCAGTCTATATTCTTATAAATTTCGCCATTTACCGATTAACCTTCAACTACTTCTAAAAACTTAAATTTTTGCCCTATTTGATAGAAATTTGTTACTTAAATAAAATTACTCCTTGAAATTATTTCGTTTTATTTACATTTTTAACAGAATCCATTGTGGTGGTTCCCAAGATTCGGTTCGGCCAAACTAAGTACCTTTTTACTTGCTCACATTATTCAAGTTGTCCCTTAAACTCTTTACAATGGGTTTTAAATACTTCAAAGCCCGCACTATTTAAATATGTCTCCATTTCATTAACCCATAACTAAATTTTTATATAATGCATTAATATCACCCGACATATTCATATATGCAATGGATGAGTTACTAGTTTATGCTATCGCTGCTGGAGTTTCTTTCCCAAACTGCTATTTGTGCCACCTCCATAACACGTTAACTTAGTTACGCTTTATATCATCCCATCGTATGCAAGGTGTTTTACACCCAAGGAGCTCTCCAATTTTTCCCAACCATGGACAAAATTTAACAACTACCGTATCATTTAATGTGTGTGAGAAGCGTTAATTAGTATTTACACCATTCATCGTCTACTGGAGGAAGCTTTTTTTTAATAGCGTTAATAAAGCATTTTTTCCAAACGAGTAGGTGACGATGTGATTTCAAAAAATTTAAGATGCCTACAAATGACCAACACTCTGTTATTGCTCTTCTACCTCATGGCAGTTTTCTTTAATTTCGGTTATTTATTATCGAGTGCAATGTGCATTTGTCATGACTTTTTATTCTTTCTTTGGGGAAACTTTTGTTTTAGGAAATAAGTCATTTGTATAGGAAATATTGGGTTGCTCAAAAAGTAATTGCGGATTTATCATATAGTCGGCGTTGAAAAATTTTTTCAACGGCTTGTGACTCTATAATTGCATTCTTTCTTCTGTCAGTTATCAGCTGTTACTTTTAGCTTGCTTTAGAAAAAAATGCGCGAAATTTTGTTTACATTTGTTTGTTTCGCGTCAATTTTAATATGGAGCCCACAAAGGTGCATTTTCGTCATATTTTATTTTATTATTTCTGTAAAGGAAAAAACGCGGAGCAGGTTGCTAAAAAGTTACGAGATGTGTATGGTGATAAAGCCTTAAAAGGAAGACATTGTCAAAATTGGTTTCGCAAATTCCGTTCTGGAGATTTTTCACTTAAAGATGAGCCACGTTCAGGTCGGCCAAATGAAGTTGATGATGACCAAATCAAAGCATTAATCAAATTGGATCATCATGTAACTGAGCGTGAGATAGGAGAGAAGTTAAATATACCAAAATCAACCGTTCATTATCACATAAAAAGTCTTGGACTGGTGAAAAAGCTTGATAATTGGGTACCACATGTATTGAAAGAAATTCATTTAACAAACCGAATCAACGCTTGTGATATACACCTTAAACGCAATGAATTCGATCCGTTTCTAAAACAAATCATAACTGGAGATGAAAAATGGATTGTTTACAACAACGTTAGTCGAAAACGATCATTGTCGATCGTTGCAGAACTCCTTAAATGGTAAAACTTTCGGCAATGATGAGGCTATAAAATCGCACTTAGTTCAGTTTTTTGCAGATAAAGGCCAGAAGTTCTATGAGGGTGGAATACTAAATTTGCCAGGAAAATGGCAAAAGGTTATTGAACAAAATGGCAATTATATATTTGATTAAAGTTCATTCTAAGTTTTATTAAAAATGCATTTACTTTCATTTAAAAAATCCGCAATCACTTCCCGGACAACCCAATAAGTCATTGTATAGACTCTATTATGAATTGGGAATTAAAACTAATATTTGTAAAGTAATTGCATTAGATATTGCTAAATGGGAAGTCTCATCTCGTTACCGCAATTATTTTTGATGGATATTGGCCAATTAAAAGATAAAAAAACAAGAATTAGTAAAATGTCAGCTAAATATCTTCATATTTAAAGGTTGTTGCCTGATTACAACAGACGAACGGACAATGAATAGAAACTCGGAAATCCATCATTCGTTTTATATTAATTTTGGTAATACTTTAGGAGGTTGGAAATCAATATTTCGATGTGTTACAGTTGGAATGACTGACTAACTGAATATACTCCCCATCCGTGGCAGTGGGTACAATAAGCTAAGCTAATGCATTTAATTTTAAAAACCCCCTAACTCAATCTTCTATGAAGTCTTGTCTTTGGCCAACAAAATAAACATATTTTTAAGATTTTTTTTTACTGAAAAACGCAATCTAAAAACTAGATTTTTCATTGAAGGACACAAAAACAGAATGAATGGCTGCTCTCAAATTCAGGCCATAACAGGACCGTTAACCACAGCAACATTTTAAACAACATGCTCGCTTTATTTATAGCCAAAATTGATGGTAACATTGAGTTTCGAACTGGTTTAGTTTAGTATCCCCCTTTGAAAACTAGAGACTAAAACTATTGCTATTATATGCACTTATATACATATGTATATCATACTGTAAGTAATACCTTGGAGAGCTTCTCTCCAAGACCAAATCGAAAATAAAAACAAATAAAAGCGTGCTAGTTCAGCCGGGCCGAATCTTGGGAACCCACCACCATGAATTCTTCTAAAAACCAGGACAAATTAAAGCTTCTATAAACCGAACAAAGATGATCGAGAGACCGGTTTACTTGGGAATTATCAGGTTATAGACTGATTTTGGCCGTACTTGTCACAGTTGTTGGAAGTCATTCCAAAATACTACATGCGAAATGTCAGCCAAATCGGACAAAAATTGAGGCTTGTAAGGAGTGAAGAAGTCAAATCGAGAGATCGGTTTATATGGGAGCTATATCAGAATATAGATCGATTTGGACCGTACTAGCCACAGTTGTTGGAAGTCATAACAGAATACTACAGCAAAATTTCAGCCAAATCGGACAAAAATTGAGGCTTGTAAGGACTCAAGAAGTCAAATCGGGATATCGGTTCATATGGGAGCTATATCAGGTAATACACCGATTTAAATCGTACTTGCCACAATTGTTGGAAGTCATAACAAAATACTACATGCAAAATTTCAGCCAAATCGGGAGATCGGTTTATATGGGAGCTATATCAGATTATAGACCGATTTAGACCGTGCTTGTCACAGTTGTTGGAGGTCATAACGGAACACTACATGCTAAATTTCAACTAAATTGGACACAAATTGCGGATTCCAGGGATTAAGACGTCAAATCGGGAGATCGGTTTATATGGGAGCTATATCTAAATCTGAACCGATAAAGCCCATTTGCAATCCCCTACGATCAACATCAATATTAATTATCTGTGCAAAATTTCAAGTGGCTAGCCTTAAGCGTTCGACTTCTATCGTGATTTCGACAGACGAACGGACGGACATTGCTGGATCGACTCAGAACGTCGAGGCGATCAAGAATATACATACATACTTTATGGGGTCTTAGACGAATATTTCGAGGTGTTACAAACGGAATGACTAGATTAGTATACCTATGGAGGTGGATATACACATTTTAGCCTAGCCAACATTTTTCTTTCAATTTTACAATAGTGTATCATTGACGATAGTATCCGTAAGAAGAAATCAATCGATATTCAACAAAAACTATAATATCGATAGTACCATCGATATTTTGCCAGCTCTGCAGTCTATGTTAAAAAAAATTGTCTGTAAAGTTTCAGCCCAATATCATGATTATTTTTATACCCACCACCATAGAATAGGCGGTATATTCATTTAGTCATTCCGTTTGCAACATATCGAAATATAAAATTCCGACCCTACAAAGTAAAGGGTGATTTTTTAGCTATTGTGTTTTTGGCAACACTTGCTTAAACAGCTCACTCACGTTTCGTGTTTTGTTTCACCGACAAACATCTTTAGTTTGATCTATAATTTAACCATGAATCGTCTTACAAACGATTCAAAGTCAAGATCCACTTTTTTACCGAAATATTGTGTTTAGCGACGAAGCTCATTTTTGGCTCAATGGGTACATAAAAAAGCAGAATTGTCTATTTTGCAGTGAAAATCAGCCACAACCATTGGAAGAGCTATCAATGGATCCAGAAAAAGTCGCAGTTTGGTGCGGTTTATGGGCTGGTGGCATCATTGGACTGTACTTCTTAAAAGATGATGCGAATCGTATTGTAACTGTGAGATGATATTCAACTACCGTGAGATAATATCCAATTTTTTTGCCCAAAATGCAAAAGCTTTGACTTGCATGACACGTGGTTTCAATAATACGGTGCTACAAAATGGACTTATTGAGAGGCGAGTTCGATGAACATATTATTTCACGTTCGGAACCGGTCAATTTGGCGCCTAGATCGTGCGATTTAACGCCTTTAGACTATTTTTTGTGGGGCTATATTAAAACTCATGTCTATACAGACAAGCCCACTTCAATGGATTTGTGAGATACCGGCCGAAATGTTGGAAAGAGTATGCCAAAATTGGACTGAGCGGATGAACCATTTTGGGCGCAGTCACGGTCAACATTTGCATAAAATACAAGCTTTATTTATTATCCAAATCTGTGCCAAATGTGGCTCAGATCGGACTATATTTAGATATAGACCGATCAGGCTGTTAAGGGACTAAAGCCCATGAAAGATGGATTTATTATCCGATTTCGCTAAAAATTCAAACAGAGAGTTGTTTTAAACCTCCCGACATCTGACCCAAAAATAGTTCAAATCGGACTATATTAAGATATAGCTGTCATATAGACCGATCTGCGTTTTATGGGTCTGAAGGTCCATGAAAGCTGAATTTATTACCCAATTTCGCTAAAAATTAAAACAGAGAGTTGTTTAAACCTCCAGACTTCCGACCCAAAAATGGTTAAAATCGGACTATATTTACATATAGTTGCCATGTAGACCGATCTGGTGTTAAGGGTCTTAAGCCCATAAAAGCTGGATTTATTATCAGATTTCGATGAAATTTGAAACAGTGAGTTGTTTCAAGCCTCCCAACATCCGACCCAAAAATGGTTGAAATCTGACTACATTTAGATATAGCTGCCATATAGAACGATCTGCGTGTTGAGGGTCCGAAGCCCATGAAAGCTGAATTTATTACCCGATTTCGCTTAAACTTGAAACAGTGAGTTGTTTTAAACCTCCCGACATCGGACCCGAATATGGTTCGGATGGAATGTATATATTTCCATAAAGCATATTTGCACATCTGCATTATCAGATCCGTATTTACATATTTTTAGGATCATGTCCTTCAAATATATGGAAATAAGCTTCAGTGAATAAATGATAAAAATTTTTTTCTATACAAACATTTTTTGGTATGTCACAGATTACAATTAAGAATATAATTTTTCCTTACGCAAGTATTTTTGAACGAGAATTAAAGTTTTTTGAACCGGTTTTAAAGACATTTTTTCCTCTGTGATTTTATTGCTGACCTTTGGAATGTTGTAACTTTGTCTTGACAAAATTTTTTTAAAAAATTTCCATACCCATTTTAAGAGTATGAACTATTTGCAATTTCTTTGAAAATAGGATACGTTACCCTAGTTTAGCAAAATGTCATTACAAAAAAGTAAATTTTCATAAAGCGCAATAAAATTTTATACTAATTTTAGATACATTTTTTACTGCATAATACGATGCCCTTTTTATACCCTACACCACTACTGTGGTACAGGGTATTATAACTTAGAGCATTTGTTTGTAACACCCAGAAGGAAGAAAGATAGACCCATTGATAAGTATGCAGATCGGCTCAGAATCACTTTCTGATTCGATTTAGCTATGTCCGCCTGTCTGTCTGTCTGTCCGTCCGTCTGTCTGTCCGTCTGTCCATGTTAATTTGTGTACAAAGTACAGGTCGCAGTTTTCATCCGATCGTCTTAAAATTTGGTACAAGCAAGGTTTTCGTCCTAGAGACGAAGTCTATTGAAATTGTAAAAAATCGGTTCAGATTTGGATATAGCTCCCATATATATGTTCGTCCGATTTTCAGTAATAATGCAATAAAATTGTGATTTGTTAACCGATTCTCTCGAAATTTGGCAGGAATGTCTCTCGACATTAATAGTGAATTTCATGGAAATCGGTTCAGATTTAGATATAGGTCTCATATATATACATATCACCCGATTTTCACTCCAAGAACCACTGCAACGCTGTCCTCGACGACTTTTACAATATCTATTAAGTTTGGTCGAAATCGAATTAGAATTTAGGTTTAGCTCCCATATATATGTTCGTCCGATTTTGAGAAATATTGCAATAAATTGCGCATTTGTTAACCGATTCTCTCGAAATTTGGCAGGAACGATTTACTTATGATTCTTAATATTACAGCTGAATTCCATAGAAATTGGTTCAGATTTAGATATAGCTGTCATATATATATATCGCCCGATTTTCACTTCGAAAGCCACAGCAAGCGCATTTATTGGCCAATCTCGCCAAAATTGTGCACAATGCTTTCCTCGATGACTACCACTATATCTAAGAAGTTTGGTCCAAATTGATTTAGATTTAGATGTAGCTCCCATATACAATATATGTTCGTCAGATTTTGGGTAATTTGTTGTCCTTTGCAACCGTAGTTATTACATCTTGAACATATTAGCTTTGCTGGAAATTTGATACGGGAATTTTAATAACCCATTGAAAAACATTCGCCGAGGTCCATCAAAATTGGTTCAGTATTATGTATAGTTCCCACATTGTATTTAAAGGGTATTATATAGTCGGCACCGCCCGACCTTTTGCCTTTCCTTACTGGTTTTCAATGAGGCCTTAGTTACATAATTTATTGTTATAAAATTTTGGGAATTTATTAATAATTAATCTCACGTATAAACATCTGAACAAAACAAATTATTTTTATACAAAAATATTAGTATATATTAGTTTTTTCTTATTTAGAGGTGTTGCAAACGGAAAGTCTAGTTTTGTATACCCCCGTCTTTTGGTGGTGAAGGAAAAATAATTAAATATTTCGAAATTTCATTTTGAAATTGTTTTGTCACCGAAAGATCCATTTATTTTAAACTAAATCTCAGTGTGATAGCAAGGGATATTTTTTTTATTACAAATGTAATTAATAGTATAAAACATGATTTCGTCGCAAGCTATAACTTTATATGTTTGGGAGGGAAATAAAACTTAATAAAAAAATTGGAATATGAAAAAATTAAAATTTTCCCATAATTTGAAATGATAAATGTCTCTAATGATGTAACCAACCATTTTAAGCTGTGCGGTCTATTTCGGTTTTCATTTCAACTGAAATGGGTGACTCTGTTTACCCCTAATAGCCGACCCATAAGACATTCATCCATCCATTTATCCATCCACCCAAGTGGCTATGTATGTCTCTTGCTGTGCAATGTTGCCACCATACACAACAAAAGTTTTGAAAATATTATTGTTGTTGTTATCTATTTACGCTTTGATGATTACTGTATCGAAGTATCGTAGTAAACGCTGTGTGATAAGTGTTACACAATAATTCATGGTTAACAGAATGTGTTAACAAGTGGCTTCTTCTATGGGACACCGTGGTAGGCAAGACACTTCATATTGTCTTATTGTTAAATATTGGACATTATATTAGTGTGGAAAAATGATTTATTTAGTCTTTTGCTTCTGATACATTTACGTTTTCAATTAGTAACGCGCCAAGTAGTCACACAAAACATCAACAATGACTACAATTTGACGCTTAACTATTCCCATTTGCCAAAATAAACTTTGTTAACATAAACAAAGAAGGAAAGTGAGATTGCCAAAAATGAGGAAAATTATGAAATGTTTCAATATAACGTAACAATGATAACCATCTGCAATGGTATTTGCTTTGACATAACCGCTTAAGGAAGATTGTGCGAATTTTGGTTATAATGTGACAATAAGAGTTGAGATTTCAATCAATTAAGTTACACTGATACTAGCATGTAAGAAACAGAGGCAAGAAATATTTTAAGGCAACAGACTTTTTGAGGCACTAGACATAAAATGTACACATTTCTTGTTCAAACAAAAGATAGGACGGCTCTTAAGGTCTTTTCTATATCCACCACAGAAGGACGGGAAATATCCTACTCCGACTGTGTACAATATATAAATTGTCGATCATCGTACACGCAAAAATATGAAACGTTTGAGATATTTTTACGAGAAACAAAATACTTTTATTACGAAGATTTTCTTTTATTCTAACTATATAACGTTTCGCTTCCACATATCAAACGGTAGGTATAATCGTAGCGTTATTGAATATAATTAACTTTGTTTATTGTAAACCCTTTAGCAACTTCGCCTATGGTAAAAGTACATTTCTTTTGTTGTAAAACCAAAAACTCTTTAATGGCAAAAGAGTTTTAATGACAGCGAACGATTATTCGTTTACCAGACCAATAATTATTTTCTTGTGTGTCTCCTATTAGAGAGAGGGAGAGGGTGGGGATTTAAATGTTGAATAAAATGTGATGGGCGGATGGTAAACTCAGAAACTGACAAATTTTAAAGTTTCGCGCAATGACAAAATTCATTAGCGCAACATGGAAGGTTTTTAATATAAATGTATATCATTACCACGAAATAAATCCAAATACACTCAGAAATAATTTGACTGTATTGTACCCTACACCTACCCTTTAAGTACAATGTGGGAGCTATATCCAATTCTGAACCAATTTTGATGGATCTCGGCGGATGTTTTCAGATGGGTTATTAAACAATCCGTATCAAATTCCGGGCAAATATGTTTGGCAAAATAAATAAAATAAAAATCGGACGATATACTTATGTGACAGCTATATTTGAATCTGGACCGATTTCTATGAAATTCACCAGTAATATTAAGAGTCATAAGAAATCCATCCTGCCAAATTTCGAGAGAATCGGTTAACAAATGGTTAACAAATATTTTATTGCAATATTTCTCAAAATCGGAGGAACATATATATGGGAGCTATATCTAAACCTGAACATATTTGGAGCAAACTTCTCAGATATTGTGGTAGTTGACGAGAAAAGCGTTGTACAAAGTTTTTTTCAAGATTGGTCAATAAATGAGCTTGCAGTGGCTCTAGTAGTGGAAATCGGGCGATATACATATAAGGTAGCTATATCTAAATATGAACCGATTTCCATGAAATTCACCAGTAATATTATAAGTCATAAGAATATCTCTCCTGCCAAATTACGAGACAATCGGTAATTTGCAATATTTCTCAAAATCGGAGCTATATCTAAATCTGAACTGATTTCGAGCAAACTTCTCAGATGGTGTGGTAGTCGTCGAGGAAAGCGTTGTACAAAATTTTGGCAAGATTGAATAATAAATGCGCTTGCATTGAGTCTAGAAGTTAAAATCGGGCGATATATGTATGAGAGCGATATCTAAATCTGAACTGATTTCCATGAAATTAACCATTAATGTCGAGATTCAAGAGAAAATCGATCCTGCCAAAGTTCGTGAAAATAGGTTTACATATGACCATTCTATTGTATTATTATTGCAAATCGGACGAACATATATATGGGAACTATATCCAAATCTGAACCGATTTTTTTCCAAATTCAATAGGTTTCGTCTCTAGGCCGAAAAACATGACTGTACCAAATTTTAAGACGATCGGATAAAAACTGCGACCTGTACTTTGTACACAAATTAGTATGAACAGACAGATGGACATAGCTAAATTGAATCAGAAAGTGATTCTGAGTCGATCGGTATACTTATCCATGAACCTATCTCTCTTCCTTCTGGGTGTTACCACAAATTCAGTTATAATAATTCCCCGTACCACAGTAGTGGTTTAGGGTATAATTAAAAGAATGTACATATAAATATATAAGAAGGCTACCGTATCGCAGAGGTTAGCATGTCCGCCTATGACGCTGAACGCCTCAGTTCGAGTCCTGGCGAGAACATCAGGAAAAAATTGCGCACTGTGTGTTATGTTAGGTTCCTCGACATACGTACGAATATGTATCGTACCATATTTGGATATATTGGCCATACAGGCCCGTAACATGAGCATTTATTACCCAATTTCGCTGAAATTTGGTACAGTGAGTTGCAGTAGAAACCCTCACACCTTCTTCCCGATTATGGTGCAGATCGAACCATATTTGGATATAGATGCCATATGGACAAATCTGCCAATTTACTGTTTTGAACAAATATGTGGCCCATTATTACCCGATTTCGTTGAAATTCGGAATTGTTCGTTGTTGCTCGGCATCTGAGTCGTGTTTGGTTCAGATCGGAGAAGATTTCGATATGTATATGTAGCTGCGATGGATTCTTCCATGGTTACACTAGCGTTCAGCATCATAGGTGGACCTTTGCGTCACGGAACGGTCCACTTCTGAATAAATCTAACCAATTTTTTGATGGCACAACGGTAGATATACGTTAGAGGCATTCTAATCTGGCAAGATTTTAAATTCTTAAACGAAAATTTGGATATTATTAAATCAATCTTAAGTCGTTTTGCATTTATACCACTTCTAGATTTAAGGCTATGTCTTACTACATTTCTAAAACTCTTACCAATGTGAAAATCTAAAAATCATTACCAATCAATCATCACTTTTTACTTACCGCTTGACCGAGACGCCTCCGTTGAAACAGCGTAAAGCGAACAGACCAAAAACAGTAACAGCAGCAGCAGCGGCGAACATCGACCGATATTCTGCATTTCTACGGTGACAGCTTGAACGGCCTTAAATGAAGAACGCCAAGGCGTTCAATCCAATGCAATGCAGTGTGGCGGTAACGCTGGCCACTTATTAAGGCCAATGGAAAATGGGATTAATATGGCGAATAACTACGTTACGATATAATGACACAAATAGCAGCACGTCGTTTCTCGACTTAAAGGCTGCGGCAGAAGAAAATTGAAGACTGAAGCTGCAGCAGCAATGATGAATGAACTGTTAATCTGGCCGATGATGTTGTTGTTGATGATGAAGATGATGAGTTGTGTCTCGAAATTTGGTTATAAGACACTTTTGGTTTTATAGCATTTTCTTTGCGTATGGATAAAGAGACTCCACAACCGAATTCTCGTCAATCTTTAATGTACTTTAGGCCTCTCAGTGGCTATCCGCGGCCGGCTTGGTCCATTGATTTATGTGCAGCATGGCAGCATTGGAAACTAATCAAAGAGTGGAAGAAAAAAAATTTATTTTCCTTTTACTTTGGTTGGTTTGTTTTTTATCTTTTTGTAATTTTTTGTTTTATTGCATTTTGTAAAAGTGCAGCAGCAATTTTTTGTTTTTTTTTTTTAATTTTATTTATGTGGGAAATTTGCACACTTTGTTTTGTTGGCCAAGAAAGGCACAACAATAATGTTAACTACATCACTTTCACTTGTAAGCTCAGCATTAACTAAAGCAAATTGCCTGTGTGTGTCTGATATGACCAGATAGGGTTCCCAGATAATTTTCGGCTACAATTAGGTTGCTCTTTAAGGCCTTAACCTTTCGGAGGAAATAAGAAAGAGAGAGGCGGGCTATTACAATGGCCTAGAGAGAGAGTTAGACTAAATATGGGCCACACAAAAACTTGGCCAATGGAACATTGATGCTGCTTGTTATTTTATAACATTTGAAAAAGATTGGCGTGAACCATACTTGGTATGGATGATGGAAGTTAAAACAAAAGATTATGTGCAGAACTGAAGGAAAATCGGATGGAAATTGCTTCAAAGCATAAAACCACTTTTTATAAGATTAAAAGCCTACATGGAAAGATCAGTCCATATGAAAGTTATTTCTAAATATTGTTTAATCCATACTATATTTGGATCGAACACCTGAGTACAACTCACTATTACAAATTTCAGCGAAATCGGGTAATAAATGAATTTCATATCCTGGAAAATATCAAAGAAGGGAAGAAAGCTTTTGCTACTTTGCAGTATGATGCTAGTTGACACTCTCTCAGAACTTATCAATACCAATCGAGGTTTCAGACAAGGCGACATGTAATCAGTAACATCTTAAATATCCTGCAGGAGAAGATTATATGAGATGCAGATGTGAATAGGTATAGCACACTACTCAAAATGACTGCTCGCTGACGCCAACAACATCGATATTAAGGACCAGTCATTGAGAGCAGTAACTGCCACCATTGACAGAATGGAAAAAAAGTCTGTTAAAATGGGTTTCGAAATGCCCCGTGAACCTAGGCTAACTAAAAAGGCTGAGGACAAGTGAAAACGTGTTAAATTCGGTTGGGCCGAATCTTATATACCCTCCACCATGGAACGTATTTGTCAAGTTATTGGAATGACTTTTTTAATATTTCTTATGAGCTACATCAAGTTATTAACCGATATGGCTGTTAGAAGTCATAGAAAAATACCATCTCCAAAACTTCAGGTAAATCGAGTAAACATTTCGACCTCCAATGGCTCAGAGTGTCAAATTTTCAATTTCATTTTATAAGGCAGCTTTATCAGGTTATCAACTTATTTAAACCATATTTGACACAGTTATTGGAAGGCATATCAAAACGACATATAAAAGTTTTAACTGAATCGGGTAAGAATTACGCCCGTAACAAGCTCAAGAAGTCTAATCGTGAGATCGGTTTATATGGCAGCTATATTAGGTTGTCAACCGATTTAAACCATACTTGGCACAGTTGTTGGAAGTGATACCGAAACGCCACGCCAAATCGGGGGAGAATTGCGCCCTCTAAAAGTTAAAACCCGATATCGGTTTATGTGGAAGCTATATCAAAATATGGACCAATTTGACCCATTTGCAATGCCAACCGACCTACACTAATATGAAGTATTTGTGTAATATTTCAAGCGCCTAGCTTTACTCCTACGAAATTAAGCGTACAGACGGACGGACATGGCTATATAGACTTAAAATGTCATGACGATCAACAATATATAACCATATGGGGTCTTAGACGCATATTTCGAGGTATTACAAATGGAATGACGAAATTAGTATATGGTGGAGAGTATAACAACTCGGAACAACCTTAACAGAACGAAGGAGACCCGAATTGAAATAAAACGAAGAATAACGAAGGCTAATTGATTCAAATTTTTATTAAGTAGGTATTCCAAGAACGAAAATTACATTACACAAGACCCTGTCTACCCATATTTTCATATGTACTCGCGAAACGAGGTAGTACTTGGAATGTTTGAGAGAAGAATTGCTTGTAAAAATTCATTCGAAAACAATTAGAAATTTGCTAAGTTCGGCCAGGCCGAATCCACTGCATTTAATTCTGATTGTTATTAAATCTTCTAAAGCCTGAAAAAGTTAAATCGGGAAACCGATTTTTATGAGGTCGACATTTAAATGATGGTTACAGGGCGTAATGTACTCTACGTACCAAATTTTAATATATTCACAAAAAAAAATGAGACTCAACAACTCAAATCAAGGTGTTGGACGGTATAAACCAGAGATGGCCACCAACACACAACCAGACATAAATTCCAATGCCCGCGAGCATTGGGACACATACAATGTAAGCAACTTTGGCCAACGTACGTTCGGATGGATTCGAAAAAACTAGTAAAAATGTACCATTTTAGAACGGATAGAGATAACTGGGGTGTTATCGAGATCATGTGTAAAATTCCAAGGTGGTCCGATTTTCAAAATTCTGGATAGTGCTCAAAAATTCCTACAAAAAGGAATTATCTCCACTGTTTTCGGGGATAATCTACTTTTAGTTTTTTTTTGAAATTATGGCAATTTTTTTGCAATTTTTTAAGGCATTTGTAGTTCAATTTTCATTTTGATTGATTTGACAACATTTACAATGACTTTGCTGCATTATGCGCCAACATCCGACATTTCAGTTAAAAGTTATACAGTTTTGAAAATCAGAGGCTGCGCCCTCTAGAGTATACCCCCATCTTATGGTGGAGGATATAAAAACACCTCGAAACAAATGGAAAAGTGTTGCAGAAGATCCGGGCGATTAGAAAATTACTTACGATGGCAAATGCATGAAACAATCTGTAACACTTACTTAGTAAGTATGTATATTTGGGCCATAGTTTGTTTGGATGTTTGAAGATATAATAGAAGTTGTCGTGAGCCAAATGTAAGATTTGCAACTTCTACTTATTGAGTCAATTCGCAAAACCTATTTATCTGGGAGCTATATTACGTTGTATACTGATTTCAACCATAAGTTTTCATGGATACTAGAAGTCGTAACAGCCGTGCGAAATTTCAACCCAATCGGTTAAGTTACAGACATTGAAATTCCCTAGGACGGTTAATATATTAAGCTAGAATGAGATTCTGTTTCCTCGAGTTTCTTTGTTTACCCTACACCATCACTGTTCACTGTTCTACAGGGTATTATAACTTTGTGCATTTGTTTGCAATGCTAAGAAGGAGAAGAAATAGATCCATTGATAAGTAAACCGATCTGCTTAGAATCCTGATTCGATTTAGCTATGTCTGTCCATGTATCATTGTGATCAAGGTACAGGTCGCATTTGTTGTCCGACTGTCATGAAATTTTGCGCAAGTCTCTTTTTTGGTCCAAGGACAAAAGCTATTGATTTTGCGAAAAATCGGTTCAGATTTAGATATAGCTCCCATATATATTTCATCCAATATGCCCTTTTAAGCCTGTAGAAGCCACAGTTTTGGTCCGATCTTTACAAAATATGACATAATATGTTTTTTTTTTTTGACGTCCGCTTATGTGTGCAAAATTTCGACCAAATCTAACCAGACTTAAATATAGCTCCCATACATATCTTTCATTCGATATGGTCTTTAAAGGTCCGATCTATACAAAATTTCGCGTTAGATGTTTTATTCGACGTCATCATGTGTGTACCAAATTTCGTCAAAATCGGACCAGATTTAGATATAGCTCCCATATATCTTTCATCCGATATGGACTTATAAGGCTGAGAAGCCACAATTTTGGTCCGATCTATACAAAATATTGCGAGACGTGTTTTATTCGAAGTCCTCATGCGTGTACCAAATTTCGTCAGAATCGGACCAGATTTAGATATAGCTCTTTCATCCGATATGGCCTTTTAAGCTTGTAGAGCCACAGTTTTGGTCCGATCTGTACAAAATTTAGCACTAAACATTTTATTTAACGTCCCAATACGTGTGCAAAATTTCATAAAAGTCGGTTCATGTTTAGATATAGCTCGACATAAATCTTTCATCCGATATGAACCTTTAAGGCTGTAGTAGTCACAATTTAGGTTCTTTCGTAAGAAAATCTTTCAAAGTTCTATTTAATATTTGAATAGGTATGCAAAATTAAAGTCTGAATTAATTTCAACATAGGTCGACGCATTGAAAGAAGAGCGTTTTCTCGGTGGTGTAGGGTATTATATAGTAGGCCCCGCCCGACTTCTGCCTTTCCTTACTGGTTTTTTTAGGTTTGTTAGTTATGGAATTACCCACGTTTACATAGCCTTCAAACTAATGCCAACATAAATATGGTTCCCAGGCCAATCTACAGGCTTACAAATCTTGTTAATAGCCACACCTCATATGGTCTGCATTGACACACACAAATTTTTTAATCATGAGTATTTAAAATTTTTTCCCGGATGTCTTACTTTTTATTTCGTTTCCCTTTCAATTTAAATTTTTTTTAGTTTTTTTTAATGAACCAATTGTATTTTTTCTCTTATTTCTCCTTATTTCTTTCCACATTTGCGTTTTAATTAATTATTTTAATTTATACATATCATGGTGACAGTTTCAATTATTATGAGATTTTTCTTTTCCATTTTGTAATCAATATTTTAATGATGTTGCAGTAAACACATAATAGGTACATACATAGTTTCACTGTTAATGATTTGCATCCTTCCGTTTTCATTTATCATCAATTATACCAACCAATCACTTATTCATTACTTTAAAAATTTTTCTTTGATTTAATATATTTTTTATCATAACAAACACCATCATTAACACTCACTTTCTTGATTGTTTTTTGTTTGCTCAAATCAATTATCAATTGTTTAACAACTTTTTATTTCATTATTATTTTAGTAATTTTTTTCTCATGTCGATTTCATGCCTGATAATTATTTTGTTTAATTATTTGAATTGCATTCCTTATCAATCATTTGCTGCATTCAACACCTGTCAATTATTAAACGATTAGATCCGTGTACGTCATTGCCATAGCCTACTTCATTGCGATACGTCTTTACCGTTATAATTGTAAATATCAACTGATTTTACCTAGTCACCGCCAAATATGTGTGGCTTAACTTTGTTTTGAGTTAACCACTAAGTCGCTCACTAGAATTGCCACATTACTCACATACCCCAGCTGCTGCTGCTGACAACTACGGCAACTCTTTCTCATAACTCAGTTTTCCCAGTTTCTTTAATTAAAACGCATGTAAATGTAAAGCACTTCTCATTACGGTAATTTTAATCGTTAAATTGCTTCTCTTTTAATTTTTGCACTCTCTCGTCTCTTGCAAATAGCAGAGTTGCCATCAACGTATGAAAAAGAAAAATGAAATATCGAAAAGATTTTACCAACACTATAGATTGTGATTGGAAAAATTTGGCAGATTGGTCTACTCATGAAGCTTTTAATTCCGTCTTTAGTGAATTTTAAGTCAAATCGGACAATAGGGTTTAATTAGGACTGCAACCCTCCATTGGCCTATTGTAACTAAACCATATAATAAAACAAGTAAAAACTTGCTAAGTTCAGCCGGACGGAATCTTGGGAACCAACCACCATGAATTCTGCTAAAAATATTCACAAAGAACATAATTGAATTGCATATGAGTACTTTATGTGGAAAATTTCTGCCAATCAGACGAAAATTGAAGATTTTAGGGGTCGTGGAAGGCTAATTGGAAGGTAGTAACATGTTAACGCGAGGACGTGTGAACATATTTACGGACAGTAAACTGGCCACCGTAGTGCAGAGGTTAGCATGTGAGATAAAAACTTCTCCCCAAGAGGTGTCGCATTGCGACACGCCGTTCAGACTCGGCTATAAAAAGGAGACACTTTATCATTGGGCTTAAACTGACAATCAGAAAACAATCATTGATACTCGTATGTGAGAAGTTTGCACCTATTGCTTAATGAAATGTTCATGGACAAATTGGCATTTGCAAACTGGTCATTAGAGCTATAACAACCAGGACGGTAAGGCCAAGGACAGTCTTGTAGTGTAAGAAGGTGAACTTATCTAATCTGAAGCCTTTCGGGGCAATGCAGTCCGAGTTAGGGTCGTGGACAACGAATGCGGATGTAGCACTGAGGAATAGTGAAACGGTCGTTAGCACAATATCCTATGGGTGAGCCGGAACGTGAGAAGACGTGGTCCAAATCGGTCTATAACCTGATATAGCTCCCATATAAACCAATCACCCGATTTGAGATCTTCAGCTTCTGGAAACCGCAATTGTTATCCGATATGACTTCCAACAACCGTATAAAGTACGATTTAAACCGGTTTATAACCTGATATAGCTCCCATATAAAACGATCTCCCGATTTGACATCTTGAGCCTCTCAAAGCCGCAATTTTTCGATTTGGCAGGAATTTTGTGCGTAAGGTACACATGTGCTTTTTAACTTAATTTAACTACTAAAATCAATGGTGGTGGGTTCCCTACATTCGGCCCGGCCAAACATAGCTCTTTTTACTTGTTTCTGGAGATGTGCACTTGAATGATTTTTCACTAAAGCTCACGAGACAAAAAAAGTATTCACGCATGCTCACGCAAGACTTTTTTCACGAAAAACTTGCCAATGAAGGTTGAAAAAATATTTTTCCATGAAGCGAATATTAATTTCTTTTTGCAAACGCCGACAAAAAATAGGCGAAAAAGTAGCGAGGAAATGGCATAAAAAATTATATTAGAACCCTTGAAACCATTATGACTTCAATTGCCGGCATAATTTTCCTTTGTTTTATTGGTATAATGTTTTTTTAATGTTTTTATTTCATTGAGTTTCCCTTGCAGGAAAAAATAAATTAAATATAGAAAACAATAAGTGCAGATAGAAAAAACATGCTTGCTATGGAAACAAAAACATTTGACTGCTTTCAAATTTCCCCTTACGAAACTATTAAAAATTTTTTAGCGACTTTCCCGAAAGTAGAATAGAATACCAACCCTAAGCCGTGATTTTTTATAAATCATGATATCTCGTAGTTCGTGATTTTCTCCTGAGTCGTCGTTCACACTCACGCAAGATGAATGTTAATTCAATCACGCTCATGCACAATCACTCGAAAAAATTTGGATCTCACTCACGAATCACGTGACTCACGCGTGACACGACTACTACTCATGTGAACACCTCTACTTTTATCTAATTAACACTTAATGTTTATACATTAAATGCACTTATATGGCAACTCTATACTCTCTCAATTATGCGTTGGCGTTAAATATTTTCCTCGACAACTTTGAATCTATCTCTTACCTTGCCAAATGACATTAATGAAACATTGTTGTTGTAGTTTAAAGTCACAAATGTTTGAAATCCGGCTTTCACTCACTTGCTCTCCAAATCTCACTGCTGCCGAAACACAACAAATACAATTCATTCATAAATCTTGTGTGAGATGCATAAAAAATGTTTAAAAAAATTTGCACACTTCTTTTCTTGCTACAAAGCCGGCACAAGACACTTGCCAACGCCGGTGAGAGTTATCTTCAATTGCTCGTAAATAGTTCCTTTTTTCAGAGAGATGATAGTGTGCGTGTGGAAGAGCAATATCAATGGCTTGAATTGCAAACACAAAAGCGGGCTTAAATTTAAGGCATGTTTTAGTTGACTTTTTTTTTGTTTACGCTGCTGCCTTTCTTTCACGTTTCTTGTAATCAAGTTCCAGATAATGTTGATGAAATATTTTTAATGTCTACAACAAAAGTCGTCCAGCCATAACAAGACAACAACAACACAACCATTGACTGGTGTCGCCACAGCATCCACAACATTCAGTGGGTTTTATGTACATTCCCCTCTACAACACAATAGGATGGGATTCAGCTGCAATACTGCCACACACTGAGTTTTTTTATTGAATATTTGTCGATTGATTGCAATGATTTTGGGAATGCGGCCAAAAAATATGTCGTCTTAGTTGCCCGGATCGAATGAGTGCAGCAGACTTACGCTTGATTTGTTTTAATTTGCAGCAAACAATGTAGAAATCTGAAAATAAAACAAAAGAAAAATTTGTTAATAAAAATTGAATTGGTAATAAAAAAATTTAATTTATTGAACGATGCAAAAAGTCAAGTCATTTGGGGATTTGTATTCAAAATTACGGGAATTCGTTGTTAGCCAGTTTTTAACTTGGGAATTGCATTTGTACCTTAAAATCTTAATTTTCAAAAACATTGGCCCATTTGAGAAAATTTTTGGGGACTATTGCATATATTTTTAAAAAGCTGAAAGTTAAGTCAGTCAAAAACTATCCTAAGTTTTGGTAATTTTGGGAATTCGCCGTTTGCCGATTTTTAATCCGAAAAAGGGTTTGTACTTCAAATCTAATATTTCAAAAGCATTTACCTATTTGACACAGTTTTAGGGGAATTTTGCATACATTTTAAGGAAGTCAAGTCAAGAGTTAACTCATTCGGAGTAGTTTTGGGGATTTTTGTCGAAATTTTGGGGATTCGCTGATTGCCATTCTTTAACACGGGAAATCTAAATTTTCAAAGGCATTTTCCTGTTTGAGACAATTTTTGGGAATTTTTGCCACAATTATTGGAAATTCAAGCATCAATTCTATATTTAATACCGTGTTCGGGGATTTTGGTGAACATTTTGGGTGCTTGACTTTCACAGAAATAGCAAAAACTAATTCATTGTATTTAACTTAATACTACCAATATTACCCCATTAGGGAATTTTGGGGATTCTTTTACACAATTTTGGGAATTACATTTTTTTTTTATTTTTACAGAAAATACAAAATTATTACACTTTTCATTTGGTGTAATTTTGACAATATATTGGAAATTCGACTTTATACCAAAAATCCCTCTTTCCAAACATATTCCAAATTTCTGTGAATTTCGGGGATTTTTTTTCAACTTTTTGGGTATTTCACTTTTCTAGTTTAAAATTCAGAAATACTAACAAAAACAGATGTTTTTAACTTATTTCCACATAATCGTGATTTTCAGGGACATTTGACAACATTAAAGGAATAAAATTTTTAATTTTTTCTAGATTTTTCCCCATTTAAGGATTTTTGCCAACCTTAGGTAAGTTCGACTTTGGCAGTTTTATTACAGAAATGTACCGAAAATAACAGAGAATCACACAATTCCCCACTTAAGACAAAAATTCCAATTTGAGAAAATTTTGGGGATTTCCTACAAATTTTTGGGAAATTAATTTTTGCAGTTTTTATACAACAGAAATACTGAAAATACCCAGAAACCATTCTTTTAGAACATAATTTTAATTTGAGGGAATTTTCGTCAAAAAATTGGAAATTTTAATTTTTGCATTTTTTATCACGGATTGCTGGAAACACTCAAAAATCACATTCATTCAAATATATTTCTTCATTTGAGGTATTTAGCAACATTTTGGGAACTTAACTTCTAGAGTTAGTTTACCACAGAAATAGCGAAATTACAACAAAATTTGCAAATTATTTCCCATTTGGAGGAATTTTGGCAATTATTGTCAAAATTTTGGGGATTGGACTTTTGCCGTTTTTTTACCGCAGAAATAATAAAAACACGAAACACATAAATTTTTCAATACATTTCAATCATATTTCCCCATTTGAAGAAATTTTTATGATTGTGCCAAAATGCTGAAAATTCTATACCGGTAGTTTTTTTTTCCACAGATATACCTAAAAACCTACAAAATTTTCTTCTCCAATATATATTTGCAAATTTAATTTTTGAATTTCTTACCACTGATAACTGTAAATACTCAAAAATCACAATTTTTCAATTTCTATTTTCTCATTTGAGGAAGTTTTGGTGATTTTTGTCAACATTTTGGGATATTGGCTAACATTATATTTGTATATTTTATTTAGAGGAATTTTTTGGGATTTATCCTCATTTTAGGGATTTTTGGGAATTTATCCCCTTTTCAGGGAATTTTGGGACTTTTGTCCTTATTTGAGAGAATTTTGTGCAAACATTTTGAGAGTTTGCCTTTTTTGCCACCCATCAAATAAATAAATTTTCCAATTTGGTTTTATGTTTTCTTATTTCAGAGAAATATGGGGATTTATTATCATTTTAGGAATTCCACTTTGCTAGTTTTTTTAACCCAAAAATATCGAAAATACTAACAAAAAACACACTTTTCAAACAAAATTTTCCCATAAGAGGAAATATTGGGGATTTTAGACCAAATTTTAGGAATTCAGCTTCTCCACTTTTCCCCCTTCTAACGAAACTTTGAGGATTTTTGTCAACAATTTGGAAATTCGACTTTGACAGTGTTTTTTAACACGCATTTATCGAAAATAACAGAAAATCACACCTTTCCCCATTTGAGGAAATTTTGGAAACTATTTCAAAATTTTTGGGAATTTAACTTTTGCAGTTTTTATTCCACGGAATAGTTGAAAAGACTTAAAAATCATCCTTGTCGAACATAATCCCCCATTTAAGGGCATTTTTAGAATTTTCGTCAAAACTTTGGGAAAAAGATTTCTGCAGTTTTTACCACAGATTAGTGAAAATACTTTCTCAAACATATTTCCTCATTTGAGGGAATTTTGGGGATTTCTGACAACATTTTGAGAGTCCAACTTCTAATGTTTGTTTACTGCAACAAAACGCACGTTTAAACATTTATGTCCCTATGGAGGAATTATTGAAAAATTTCTATGGATTGGACTTTTGCCATTCTTTTACCGCAGAAAAATTAATAACACTAAAATCTTACACTTTTTGAACACATTTCCTTTTAGGGAAGTCTTGAATTTAAAAGTTTTTTAACTCAGAAACACCGAAGATACCAACAAAGCATACATTTGTATATCCCCATTCCAAGAATTTTTGGGCAAATGATAGAATTTTGACTTTAGCAATTTCTATGCTAAAGAAATACTGAAAACAATCAAAAATCACACTTTTCAAACAAAAGTCCCCATATAAGGGAATTTTGGGGTTTTTGTACACATTTTGGGAATACGACTATGGCAACTTTTTAGTAAAGAAATGCTGAATGTACTTGAAAAAACACACAAATTCACTCATTTGAGGGGATTTTTGTAAAATTTTTTGGAATTTGGTATATCCTGGTTTTTTTACAACAGAAATAACGAAAACAGTAAAAGCTTCTACATTTCAAACATATTTTCCCGCTTAAGGGAATTTTGGGGATTTTTGTCAAACTTTCGAGAATCCAAGATAGACTGTTTCTCTAACACAAAAATACTGGGACAACTAATAAATCCCTCTTTCAATCATAGTTGCTCATTGGAGGGAATTTTGGGGAAACCTTAAAACCTAACTGCTTTCTTCATAATTTGTGTACCTTTCAAACTAAGACAAGGATATTCCATCTGAATTTAAAGCGTTTCAAACTTCTTTCATTTTAGGATTTTCATTATTTAAAGGTTTTTTTTCTTTATGGAAACCCCCATATAAGTTAACTTAGCACACAATTATAGCTTTTTTTCCTTATCTCTGCGAATTACATATATATGATCATGATCTATGATTTTATAGCATTTCTTTCCATAATCATGTTCGTGACTGACACCAAGCCAATGATCAAGCAAACAATCCATTGTGGAGGGGGCTCGTTTAAGATGCCACCACCTCGTCATACTCGTGCAACACCAAATATGTATATATGTGGACGGATATATGCGATTAACTTTTATTAAGTTAAACTTGAACTGTTGCCGTTGATGTTCAACATGCTCAGCTGACAGCATAATCATCATTTCCATTTCCATAACTATCCGCATCAGCAACAGCATCAATTCGAACAATCCGACAAATGTAATCTTTAGCACATCAAATAGCCATTGCATGTAGAATTTCAGATTGTTACAATTTGTGGCGGAATTATTGTTGTTATAGCTCAGCTTTTTAATGTCATCATATCAATTTTTTTCAGAATTAAAATTTATTATACGTGTTAAAGTGCACTAATCAACTGCTATTAACACGTGAAATGTTTTAGATGATAATTTGTATTTTAATTGTAATGGATTGACAAAGTGCAAGATTATTTTTCTTTGATATGCCATTTGTCACTGAATGGCTTGGAAGGGTTTTTCCCTGATAATCAAAGGTCATTTAAGGTCATATTGCCAAGTCTAGCCAGTTTTGCGGGGATGCTGAAACCGAGCATCCCTTCAAATACTTTAATGGTATGGGACTGGGAAAAATTTTGAAAGTATAGTTTATATACTGTCTATCATAATCGTACTCGGCTTTCACTAGGAGTTCAAAGTTGCCTATATACGAGTATGTAGAAATATCGTAGGATGTTTACAACTTTCAGAGTTTCTATTTATGAAATTACATATGACAAGTCTTATCGTGTAATAACAGCTTAAATTACATTTTGGTAGATTTAGTATTTTTTTTATTTTGCTGAAAATTTCCTTAATTGCTTAAAATGTCGTGCCTCTATTGTTTGTCATTGTCGGTTTAGTGATTATTCTTCACTTTTTTTAACCTTTTGGTTATGCTTTCTTTCAACTGACCTTAACATCAGACTGTCAGCTCGCCCATGCTATAAAAACCCTTAAGAAAAATTACATTTACCAATTTCACCTTCATTATGGGCAAAGGTTTACAAAAACAACAAGAAAAGATAACGACAACAAAAGTGACTAGAAAAGATTATATCCACACATTATTCCCCCCGCAACTTAATGAATTGAAAGCAAAAGTATTCAATTTATGATGTTACAAAGCCGCTGAACCTCCAAGTGCCCTCCGAGAGTGAGACACCAGAAACCTTTGCTATTTTATTACCGCGTCAACCAAACAGCCCAAACAAATAACAAAACAACAACAATAACAAACGCAGAAAACTTGCTAAGGCAAGCTAAGGTCATAGATCTTGCGATGTGTGAAAACAAGATAAACATGTTAACCTAAAGTAAACCCTGAACCTCCCGAACCCCGCAAACCATCCAACTCAAGCGTCACAAATAGAAAACGCCAAATGGCTTTAGGGGACGAACCCACTGACAAACGGATGGATGTTTAATAACCACAAACTGTAAAAGCGCAGAAAAACAGCAAAACAGTGATGATGTGCAAATTGATTTTCATATTGACAATTAAGTCTGCATTAGGTGTATTTTGCATGGTTTCTTTTCTTGTTAATCCAAAGTTTCTACTCCTCTTTAAGATGTGGTAATATTGGAAATTGTCATTTGTGGTTAATAGATAGATGGCTCGGAAACAAATCTTCCTCAACGAAATATGCACAAGACAAATTTCACTCGCCCTGACCACACACAAAGTCAGCTTAGTAAAACTCAGCTCGCCCAGACTTGACTCTTGGTTTATGTACTCAAGAAATTTACATGCAGTCAATATTGAGTGCCATGAATGGCAGCAACTCACCGCTGGCTACATCAATCAACGGCCAGGCTTTAAACAAACTCTCAAGATCATACATCAAGCTTGACTTGGCTCTTTTCCCAACTTCCAACTCCAACAAATTTGCTATGAGTACACTTTTGGCGAGGGGAGGGTAAGACCAATCACAAATATTGACTCTTTATTAGTTTTACACAAAACAAACGTTAATTTTAGGTATTAAATGTGACCATATAAATTAAATTAAAGAAAACCTTAAACAAAAATTTTGTTGACATATTATCGTTGTTTTGTTTGGGGTTTTTTTTTCTTCGGCCAAGTAATCTTACGCTTGAAGAAGGTTATCTACTAATATGTTATTTTATTGTCTAAATATTCAATACTCAGCAGAGTTTTAACGCAGCCATAAAGTTTCTTTAACTAACTTTAATGTTTGCAACCTCGAATTTAGAATTTAACCTCGAAAAAAAATATTCAAGTCATTTTCCAGTTTGCACAAAAATTTACACTTCAAACTTCATGGTTTGATTGAAGTAATTTTTATACTAACATCGTCATTCTGTTTGTAACGCATCTCAATATTAGCCTAAGGTCCTCTAAAGTATATACAGTTGCACAAAAAAGTCTACATACTCTTCTAAAAAAAATCACATTTTATACAAATAAATTTTGATATATGATAACGTTGGCCTGTGTATTTTGTCTGCCTGCCTGTCTATATGGATGTCAGTGGAGCATACGAACGAGTAAAGCAGGCAGCTCGAAATTTTGCACATAATTATCAAATTAGTGCAGGCCAGTTAAAATTATAAAAAGGACATATGGGTATAGATTATAACTAGGACATATGAGCCTCTAAAGGGAGCAATTATTATCCTATTAAGAAATATTGTTGCATGATGACTCCTCCAATGACTTCCAACATTCATGCCACATCGGTGTAAAACCGGGTACAGCTCCCATCTAAACCAATCTGCCGTTTTAACTCTTGAGAGCGCAATAATGAATCGATTTGGCTAACATTTTAAACGTGGGTTCGAGCCCCATTCTCGATAGGTGATATTTACATGGATAGACAAACAGATGGGTAGGCAGACAGATGGGTAGGCAGACAGATGGACAAACAAACAGATGGACAGACAAACATACAGACAGACGGATATACCTAAAACATATCAGAAATTGATTCTTAGTCGATCCGTATATCTCTCTTCTTTCTGAGAGTTACTAACAAATGCACCAGGGACGTAGCCAGATGAGTGGCTAATGTGGCTGAGCCCCTAACATTCCTATTTTTTAATGTTTACTGGTATACATACTTATTATTGCTTTGTAGTTCCAATATGGGCCGCAAAAAAAAATTATAGATAAGTCCCTGGAATGCACTACGTTATAACACACTGTACCTTCACCATCACTTTTCTCGATGATATTTAGATGGACATACAGACAAACAGACAGACAGACGGACATACAAGCGAACAGACAGACGGACAAACAGACAGACAGACAAACGAACAGACAAACAGAAGACTAACGGGCAGGCAAACAAACGCGGGCAGATAGACGGACTGACAGACATACAGACAGACAGATGGACATATCTAAAACAAATATGAGAGTGAAACTTATTATTGCTTCGTAGTTCTAACATGCCCCATCCTCTCCCCCCTAAAAAAAATTTTAATTCTGGCTACTTTTCTAAAATGCACAAAGTAAGAATACCCTGTACCACTTCACCACCATTCTCGATCGGTGATATTTACATGGACAAAAAAAAATTAAAATTCTGGCTACGTCCCTGAAATGCACAATGTTAGAACACTCTGTACCACTTCACCACCATTCTCGATCGGTGATTTTTACATGGACAGACAGACAGACGAAGAGACTGCCGGACAGACGTACAGGCAGACAGGCAGACAGACGGGAAGACAAACAGACAACAGATAAAGAGACAGATGGACAGACAGGCCCAAAAAGACAGACAGACGGGCATATCTAAAACAAATCGGAAAGTGATTTTGAGTCGATCCGTACACCTATCAACGGGTCTTTCTCGGCTTCTTCGGAATGTTACTATCAAATACACATCATCACCATTCTTGATCGGTGATATTCAGAAAAACGAACAGACAACCAGACAGACAAACAGACGGACAGAAAAACAGACAGACGGGCAAATAGACGGACAGACAGATGGACATATCTAAAACAAATCAGTGAGTGATATTTATTATTTCTTCATAGTTCTAATATGACCCCCTCCCCCCTGAAAAAAAATAAAATTCTGGCTACGTCCCTAAAATGCACAAAGTTATAATACTCTGTGCAATTTCATAACCATTCTTGATCGGTGATATTTACATGGACAGACAAAAGAACAAACAGACAGCCGGATAGACAGACGTACAGACAGACAGCCGGGCAGACAAACGGACACACAGATAAAGAGACAGACGGATAGACAGACATACAGGCCGACAGACAGACAGACGGGTATATCAAAAACAAATCAGAAGGTGATTATTATTGCTTTGCATTTCTAAACAGAAGGACAAAAAAAGAGACAGACAGATACACAGGCCGACAGATATACAGGTCGACAGACAGATAGACGGGCATATCTAAAACAAATTAGAAAGTGATTCTGATTCGATCCGTATTCCTATAAACGGGTCTTTCTCTCTTTCTTCTGGGTGATACAAAAAAAAAGCACGAGGGACGTGGCCAAGGGGTTGCTATCAGGCCTGTGCCCCCCCCCTACAATTCTTAATTTTTTTTAATGTTTACACGTAAACGTACTTATTATTATTTTGTAGTTTATATATGGGCCTCCCCCCAAAATAAAATTCAGACTACGTCCCTAAAATAAGTTATAATACCCTGTAGCACTTCATCACCATTCTCGATGAGGATCACATTGGTGATATTGTCGTCGAGGGGAAGATTGTACAAGTGATTCGATTTATCTGGCCGAACCGGAGGGAATCAACCCGGCTCTACTACAGGAATCCCGATTTTGGATAATGATTCTTGAGCCAAAATCAGTTTATATTACAGCTATCTCAGGTTATGGACTGATTTTAATCTTACTTGACACAGTTGTTGCAAGCTGTAACAAAACACTTCATGTTAAATTTCAGCCAAATCGGATGAGAATTGCCCCTCTGGTAGCTTAAGGAGTCAAAATCCAAGATCGGGTTTTATGGCATCTATATGAGGTAATGGCCAAATTTCAAATTTCAGCCAAATCGGATGAGAATTCTCATCCGAATTGGCTGCTATTTTGCTTGAAGTATTTTGTTTTGACATCCAACATCTGCGCTAAGTAAAGGTTTAAATCGGTCCATAACCTGATATAGCTGCTATATAAACCGATCTTGAATCTTGACTTCTCGAGCTTCTAGAGGGCGCAATTCTTATCCGATTTTGCTGAAATTTTGTATGATATGTTTTATTATGACTTAAAAAAACTGTGCTAAGTAGGGTTTAAATCGGGTTATAACCTGATATAGCTACCATAAAAACCGATATGGGATCTTGACTTCTTGAGCCACTAGAGGGCGCAATTCTCATCCGATTTGACTGAAATTTTGCATTAAGTGTTTTGATCTAACAACTGTGCCAAGTATTGTTCAAATCGATCCATAACCTGATATAGCTGCCATAAAAACTGATATGGGATCTTGACTTCTTAAGCCTCTGGAGGTCGCAATTCCTATCCGATTTGGCTGAAAATTTTGTGCAACATCTTCTCCCAGGACCTTCAACATATGTTTCGAATATGGTCTGAATCGATCTATAGCCTGATACAGCTCCCATATAAATCGATCTCCCGATATTACTATTTGGCTGAAATATTGCACAATGACTTCTACTATAGTCTTCAACATTCAATTCATTTATGGTCCAAATCAGACTAAAGCTTGATATAGCTCCAATGGCATAACAATTCTTATCCATTATTCTTTGTTTGCCTAAAAAGAGAAACCGAGCAAAGAACTCGACAAATGCTATCCATGATGGAAGGTACATAAGATTCGGCCCGGCCGAACTTAGCACGCTCTTACTTGTTTTTTTTTTCCTATTACAATCATAACCCAATTTTTTGTCAATTGGCACTGTAAACGTTTTTTTATATGGAATTTGATATGTCTTGACCAACCAATCAACCAACAAACAAACAGTTGTTGATATTGTTGGCAACAGTAAACCATGGTAAATCCAATTAACAAATTTTCACCACATTTGCATTGGAGCATTACAAATTTTAACCAGCTTACTTAAAAGTGTTGGCAGCATTTAACTTTTGTGAAAATTTTTCGATATTAAATGCGGATTTTCCCAATGTAACCGTGCCAAATATTTTGTACACTCTTCAATATGATATTTGAGCCAATTGGTAAAAAATAACTTCCATAAATATAGTATTGAGTGACGCATGATATTTCCGTTTAAATAAAAGTCTCCCAAATATTTGCTATGGCCTTATAGTGGACTAGAGCACATCTGCATTTCTTTAATGTACAACAAAAAATATGTCGAGGTGTTACAAACAGCATGACTAGATTAGTGGGGGGTATACTAATCTAGTCATGCTCATCCCTCATACTATGGCGGTGGGTGTAATAAACAAAAAACAACTAAAAATAACCAAAAAAAAATTAATTTTCTATAATAACAAAGCGCTATGTTCCATTGAACCATTTTTTGACATGCTTGAGCTGATTTCTTTTCCATTAAATTGTTCCTATTCTGTAAGCTTCAGCATGAACCACACTTACATACATATATATTGGTGGTCTTTTTAGCTCAAGATTAGGTTTCATCTCTTCTAGAGATGAAATAGACAGTTTGTTTCAGAGTTCTTGTAAAAGTTGAGCAAAAACAATTGACCCACTTTTGTTTTTATAGCAAAGCTAACATGAAAATAATGTGGCCAAAGTATACTTTAATGACTCTTAAGCATAAATAATTCAGTGTAATTTTATATAGCAAATTCAAGAGTTTTTAAACTCACAGATGTGGTTGGTTTTTTAAGTTTTTCTTTTTGCTTCGTTTTGGTTTCAGCGCTCTGCAGTTGTAGGTTTTTTTTTCTCTAAGCTAAGCAAAAAAGTTTGTTAAGAAATAAATCATGAAATAGATTTTTAAGCAAGACTATAAAAAAATAATTAAGGCCATTATTTTTTATTTTTGATTTGATAGTAAATACACAACCAAACATTGGTGTGGGTTTATAAACCAAAAGTTTTTTATGATAAATTTGTTATTAAAACGTTTTCTAGGTGTTCTCAATGAATTCAAAATCGCAGTAAAAAAGTTAATTATTGCTTAAAAGTTAAGCCACATACCAATATTCAAAACCCACAAACATTTTTCTCTCACTTCCATTTAAAACGTGTTTTTTCTAGAGTAAAACCACATTTTTTCATATCACCCACTGTTTTTCTTTTGCATGTCTAAGTGGGGTAACCCCAATTACAGCCTGCGGGTCATCATACCTTATTCTTTCTTAGCAAACAGAGCTAGAGAGAGACATATATAAAGAGAGGGAGGGTGAGAGAGAAAAACGGTAAACACAAACGAATGCCAACAAACTGAATGAATGCACTCTTCGTCTCTTCACATAGCCAAAAACAAAAGACTTAAGCAACGAACGTGATATACATTGCCAATCAGCCTTAGTCTGTTCAATATCCAACTGCACACAAAACAAAAGGCAAAATAATTGCCAATGCTGGCATTGCAAGCAACGGGGCACAATCTAAAAATATTAACTTTTGGCCAAATTTTATTCCCTTTCAGTTTAGAAAAAAAAAACAGAATTTTAAAATTGTAACCAATTTTTTTTTGGTTTTGTTGCAAAAAATATATACCAGCATATATTAATGGCACAACATGGGACTACTATAGTAAGTCAATGTTGTTTGTTTTAATTTTTCTTTTTTGTTTTGTTCAAACTATGCCAAAATTGGTCAAATGTTTGCAACGCTTTTCCACTCAAGTGTTAATATTTTGCTCTTGGTTACATGCTTTATGGGTTTTTGTTTAGATCCGATATGCTTGAATGCCATTCTTGCGGTGCAGCATTGAATGCCAATAAAAATACAATACAATCACTTGCCGTGTAAAAGTTGCCTTTTACACGGAATTATAGTTCAAATTATATAGAGGAAGTTTGCAATTTATCACAGTATTACCGTTACACAAATTTAAGCCAATAAAAAATTGGAGAAAATAGAGAGATTAAAATAAATACTAAAATAACTAAAAACTAGTAAGGAAAGGCAAAAGTCGGGCGGGGTCGACTACATTATACCCTACACCACCGTGAATACGTACTACTTTATATATATGGAACCTGTGTTGAAATCTAGTCAGACTTTTATTTTGCATACCTATTGAAATATTGAAAAGAAGCACAGCCTTAAAAGGCCATATCGGATGAAGGATATATATGGGCGCTAAATAAAAATTTTAACCGATTTTAGTGAAATTTTGCAAACGTATTGAACGTTACATAAACTAACTTTTGTAAAGATCGGACAAAAACTGTGGCTTCTTTAGCCTTAAAAGACCTTAGCGGATGAAAGATATACATGAAAGCTATATTAAAATCTGATCCGATTTGAAATTTTGCACTCGTATTAGGAAATAAATAAAACAAATAAAGCATCCACAATACAAAATTTTGTAAAGATCTGACCAAATTTTGGCTTCTACAGCCTTAAAGACCATATCGGATGAACGATATATATGGGAGCAACACTAAATTTGAATCGATTTTATTAAAATTTTGCACACATATTACGACGTCAAATAAAACATATCATGCAAATTTTGTAAAGATCGGACCAAAATTGTGACTACTACAGCCTTAAAAAAGCCATATGGGATGAAAGATATATATGGGAGCTATATCTAAACCTGGCCCGATTTTGAAGAAATTTTGCACACAAATGAGGACGTCAAATAAAGCACCTCATGCAAAATTTTAAAAAGATCGGACCAAAATTGTGACTACTACAGCCTTAAAAAGCCATATCGGATGAAAGATATATATGGGAGCTATATCTAAATCTGGCCCGATTTTGAAGAAATTTTCCATACATATGAGGACGTCAAATAAAACACTTCGTGATAAATTTTGTAAGGATCTGACCAAAATTGTGGCTTCTACAGCCTTAAAAGACCATATCGGATGAAAGATATGTATGGGGGCAATATCTAAATCAGAACCGATTTTGGGCAAAATCAATAGCGTTCATCCAAAAAAATTACATGTGCAAAATTTTGTGACAATCGGACAATAAATGCGACCTGTACCTTGATCGCAAGAATATATGGACAGACAGACGGACAGACGGACATAGCTTAATTGAATCACGAAGTGATTCTAAGCCGATCGATGGAGCTTATCGATGGATCTAGCTCTTCCCCTTCTTAGCGTTACAAACAAATGCACAAAGTTATAATACCATGTACCACAGTTATGGTGTAGGGTATAAAAATAATTTAAAAAATGGAAATGATCTCCAAAGAAAAAAATTTAAAAAAAAATTTCAGAAAGAAAACAACTTAAAAAAAATCTCTAATATTAAAACTTCTAAAATCTTTCGCTAAAATTTTTTCTTTGCATAAAATCTAAAAAAAAAAATCTCTAAAGACCAAATTCCTAAGATATTATCTGTAGATATGAAATTTTTGACAAAAGACAAAAGTTTTCCAAAAAAAATTTTTTTTAAATTTCTCCAAGAAAATTTTTTTTAAAAAATTTATCCAAAGCAAATAATTTTTAAAAAAATTTATTAAAAAAAAATTCTCTAAGTAAAAGCTTCTAAAATATTTCTGAAAAATTTTTCATTGCATAATTTTTTAAAAGGTTTCTTTAAAGACAACATTACTAAAAAATTATCTTTTAAGTCAAAATTTCTAAAAAATTTTCTCTAAAGACAACATTTCTAAAAAATTTTCTCCAAAACAACATTTTTAAGAAATTTTCTCTAAAAGAAATGTTTTAAAAGGAAAGCAACATTTTTATGAAATTTTCTACAAATATCAAAGAAATTTGTTTTAAAGCCGAAATTTCAATAAAATTTTCTCTAAAGCCCAAATTTCAAAGAATTTTTCTCTAAAGAAAAAATTTTAATATAAGCAAGAAAATTTCTGAATAATTTTTCTAAAGATAACATTTCCCTTAAGACAAAATTTCATTAATATTTTTAAAAAAAAATTTCGTATATTTTTTTGGCTACTAGAGCCGGTCGTTTGAATAAATCCTTCTTTCTTGCATTAGTCGACCTTAAATAACCACGAGAATGTTCGTTAGGAAGAAGATATTGTTTTTATGAATTGAAGAAAAGAAATGGCCAGCTATCAGACAATTGGGCATGGATATCTCAATCATTGGTAGACGCGTTTCTGGGCTAGTGACCCTCATCAGTGCCTAGTGTATTATATCCGTGGGCCAGTCAGACGGAAAATTCATAAATTTTATGTTGCAAAAATCTCATAAAAATTTTGTATTTCTTGCGTTAGTCGAGCTTAAATGACCACGAGAATGTGTTTTATGAAGAAGATATTATTTTTATAAATTGAAGAAAAGAAATTTCCAGCTATCAGACAATCGGGCATGGATATCACAACCATTGGCAGACGCGTTTCTGGGCTGTTGACCCTCATCAGTGCCTAGTGTATCATATCCGTGGGCCAGTCAAACGAACGGATATGATATATGGCCGATTGTCTGATAGCTGGCAATTTCTTTTCTTCAATTCATAAAAACAATATCTTATTCCTAACACACATTCTCGTAGTCATTTAAGCTCGACTAACGCAAGAAATACAAAATTTTTATGAGATTTTTGTAACATCAAATTTTTGATACAATTGCTCCTCCCCCACAACGAATGGTATATTTAGTCTTTATCTCATGCAAATAGTGTTTTTGTGAATATAGCCACAAATGCCAAACATCAAGTCGTCTTGAAACTTTGCCTTCATTAACTTCAATTTTTTTAATCTCACCCATTAATTTAATTATCATGGAATTGTTTGCCATTAGTTTGTTGGGAAACAAACACTTGATGATACAATTCAAAACGACCATTACCGCCAACAATACATCTGAAATTGCCACCTATAAAAAAAAAATTAAAAAGATGACCATACCATTTGCAGGAAATGTTCGTTGTACATGTGAGACAAAGATCATTAAGCCAGTAGTTTGACCTCAATGTGATTTTTATTATTATTGTTGTTGAAGAGCTCACTGGTTTCCTATGCATTGTACTTTGCCTTGGGCTAGAAGTAAATAATGCCTTAGGGTAGTTGATATGAGGGTCTATTAATTCTTCTAAGAGCTGATGGACTAACAAAAGCTGCTACTACTTTTAGGAAACTGTTTAAGTTGGTTTAATTTCGAATAAAAAAAGGGAAACTATTTGATAGCCTTAGGAAATGTTTTTGAATGTTTTTACCCCATTTTGGTAATATAAGACTTTTAAATGGGCGTTAGAGATTTAGAAAGTGAAAGTGTTGAAAATTCAACGCCTTTAATAAGGAACACAAGCTTGGCTAGAAATGTTGGACCAAAATAATAATAAGAAGCATTTAAGCTAAAAATTAATGAACTAGAAAATTATTAATATGACAGTGATGGTTTTCATAGAAAGTTAATTTTTAATAATTTGAATGGTGATTTTTAATCTTTCAGCCATTTTTCAAATTTAGTGTTAATAAAAATATATTCTTCTATGAGGAAATATTCTGGGTCTTTAAGTTTTTAAATAAAGTTCGTCGCTTAAGTCTTTTGTTTACTAGTGTCATAGATACCACTAGAATTTTGTTTGATTCATAAGTAGCAGCCCAGCAGGCCGCATCGTCAAGAAGTCTTAAAAAAAGGGTGCATGGCCATGTTGAATCGTTAAAGATATATAGCCGACAGCCCATACAAATCGTTGTTGACATTTTCATATTGTTGTCGCAAAAATCATGCATGACATTTTAGCGACATTGTGAACGAACATGTCCTCATGTCTCATGACAATTCAAGTGATAGGTCTGTTACGATATCCTTTAGAGAGCGTCCGTTTTTCGAAGAAAAAATAAATAATATTTTAAATTCTCAATAAAAAAATGTGCTGACTTGTTTGTGGACACGGTTAGGGAATCCGTCTACAATCAAATACAAAACAGACAATCTGTAAAGACACCTCAGCAGATATGTCATTCGGCGGCAAAATACAAATCGTCTTAAAGAAGTTTTTGAAGACAATGTCATGGATAGATTCCAAATTCTACAAAGTTCGTTGCCAAAGTCTTTTGTTTGCTTGTTACTACAGAACTGCTAGGACTACTAACATTTTGTTTGTTATATCCACCACCGAAGGCTGGGGATATATTCATTTTGTCATACCGTTTGTAACACATCGAAATATCCATTTCCGACCCTATAAAGTATATATATTCTTGATCGTCGTTAAAATCTAAGACCATCTAGCAATGTCCTTTAAAAATAGAGATATTGAGCTGAAACCTGGCACAGATTCTTTTTTTGTCCATAGGCAGGTTAAGTTCGAATGTAGGTTATATCGGACCTTATCTTGTTAAACCATTTGCACTTCCTGTAATGCGATATCGCCTCACATGTTAGCTCACTATTAACGGGTGTTAAGGGCAGATAACCCAGTGCCACCAAGGAGGGGTGTCCAGTTAAGATGAGGGAGTAACCCAGATTATCCTAGATCTAATCAAGTTACAGCCTTTCAGACCCTTTATTTGGCATCCCTCATCCCCTACAACATCCTATAATTTTTTATCCCAGGATTTCCCTAATGAACGAAACCATTTATTGCAGAAATGTATTATCCAACTGACCTTTATTTTGTATAACACTAACATTTTTAAAAGTTGGCTTAGATTCATAATGTCATAATTAAAATAATTCCCACGCGAAAACGGGCACATTGTATATCTATACCAGAGATTCGTACTCATCTTTCTTTCATTCTCATTTAGGTACCCCACACAACCCATATGACTGTCATAATTTCAAATATTTCTCGTACATTAACCTCGTCATGGAAGAAAATAGGAAAGAAAAGTAGATTCAAGCAGATGACAAGCCCTATAATAAACTACATGCAAACAAGCAACACACATGTAATGGGAAACTCTTTATCTCTGGCCTTTATTTTATACAACAACATAACTACTAAACTGACATAGCAAGATAGAGAGAGAGGGAGGGAAACGTAGGGGAACATGCTGGTTATTTTATGAGATTGACATAGTTATAACGGTTTACTTGAAATTTATGATCGAATAACAATAGACAGTTGTTGGTGGTGTCACATGAATGGCATACTAAGCACACACACACATGCACACACTCAGCCACACAGACCAAATGCAGTTAAAGGCTAATAATATTACACCTCACCAAGAAAGTGTTTAGAGGCAAAAGAGCTTAACTTTAAGTGAATAAGAATAATAATTATGATATAACTATAAAACAAACTTAAAATTGATGAATTCTTAGAAATCTAGATGATGTTTTTTTTCCCCATAGGTATTTCTGACAACAGTTTATTGTACTATTTGGCATTTTACTTAGATTGCCTTCGAAAATATTTTATAAATACAAAAAAATCAAATCAACCCAAATAAATATTAATTAAAATGCAACACACATGCACACACCGACAAAATTTTAAGACTCTTATAAAACATGAACACCTCGTAGCGTAATACAGCAAACAACCGACTTTACCATAATGACCCAACTAAACCCTCTGCAGTTGGCTTAAACAACAAACCAAATTATGAGGAACTATTTTATTGTTTAGCTTATTCCCGCGTGTGTTTTTTCCAATAATAAAATATATGTATTATTTAAATTTTATTTACCAGCCACTTTTTTATGTAATCCATAGCTTAAAGAAAAGGAAACACGCACAACCAAAAACCATGAAAAGAGTTAGTCATGTAGGTGTTGTTATTGTCAAAGAAAATCATGTCAGTTAACAATGAACGGTGCAACGTAATACTTGTTTAATTAAAAACTAGAGAGTGTAACGACAAGTTACCTATAGATGCTGGGAAACAGGTCAACGGGAGCAGGGTTCGTCACAGAAATTTATTTAATATGAGACTGAGAGAATGAAACGCTTTTAAATTTGGGTTTTATTAGCTTTTTGGAACCTTAAAGCTAGACGTTTAGGATTGTGTTTCAATTCGGAAGCACGGCTCAGTAGATCAGTTTGCGAGCAAACGCAAATTTTGCCCATGAACATTCCACTAAGGAACAGGGGCAAACTTCTCACATATCAATGAGTGCAGTCCGATTCAAGTTTTAGCTCATTGATAAGGGTCCACCATACTGCCTCCATACTGGGTCTCATGGCTGCCATACCATAGCACAGAACCTCACAAATATCGCCAGCATTAGGAAAAGAATACCACCGCTGATAATATTCTTGCCAGGATTCGAAACCAGGCTTCCAACGTCATAGGCGGGCAAGCTAACATCTGCGCTACGGTGGCCTTCTTAAAATTTCTTTGAATAAAATGGTACTATAAGCGAAAAAAAATCTTTGAAAAATGTTACCCCAAGTAATCTGGGGAATCCAGCGCCCCGGTAGCCAAGTTGGTGGAGCGCTCATACTACCAGTGCGGGGTGGTGTAGCTCTGTGTTATCACAATGGACTAAAATTCTCTAAGTGAACCTGTATAAAGACTGCCGCTTTAACCTAAACTAAGCAAGGGGAACGCCCCACCCTAAAAATCAGCCAGACGGGCATGTAGGCCGATTGTGACAGTATGGGTATCAAATGAAAGATTATTGGAAGTTGCCTACGAATCGGATATAAAAAGTTTTCCCAAATTATTTTGTGCGACGCCCAACCAACCCATAACTGGACATTTAGACACACACTGGACAATATATGACTATAGGACTCAAATGAAAAGACTTTGGAATCTATATATTTAAAAGGCCATTTTAGGATGTAGCGAAGCATACCCGGCCATTATAAATAAAATTTTAATATGTGCTTTACAATCTACTCTAGTTGGGATGGTTGTAAAACACCATGATCGTTTTGACATCGCCCGTTGATTTTATTTCTTGGTCGAAATTGAATCACGACACGGGTAACCAGTCAAATGCTTCCTGCAACAACACACTTTTGCTGACTTTTAAATGTGTTTTGCTTACTATTCTTTGTATAGAAAGCATTAATCAAAGGTCTAAAGTCGGACAATATCCTACAATGGAAATCTCAATAAAATTTTAATATTTTTTTTCCAAACAACATTTTTCATAAAAGTATTTATGTATATGTTTAGTAACAAAACAGCTTTTCTATCTTATTAATCTAAGCCTAACACTTGTTAACTTCGATGCAGGTGTCTATTTACAAAAATTTTAAATCATTGACTTGTTGACATTTTCTAATCGGTTTGAGAATTTGTTCTAGATATTTGGTGTTGTGAGTTTATATCACAAACCGTTCCAAACTTCAATGCAAGTCAAAAGAGTCAATGTCTTTACAAGCATTTCAAAGGCGATGGCATTGACATGAATAGTTTTTCTTTTATATTGAATCACGTTTTTTTTCTTAATGCTATGTTTGGTGTGCATATAAAGTCTAGAATTGAATCATGTGATTATCTAGACATTTTCCACTCAATTCAATGCCAGATGTTCATAACTCAAAGTGCAGAGTACGGCGTTGAAAGCACATAAATATACTGCAAACATGCAAAATGTCTATGATCAGAGGTATTGGTCACAAATAGCTCCTATTAACTTATGACGTGATGGTGCCATAACTTCACTTCAGCATCGTTAAGTGAAGGCATAACATAACATAAGACCATAGGACCATGATAACAAAGCACTTGTCATAAAAAAGTGTGTTAACTCAAAAATTTTAAAATGTCTGCTGTAACAAAAATATTCAAGCTTTAGTACTTTTGTACATTTGTAGCTCTTTCTGTGAGAAAATAAGAAATTTTGCTTTAACACTGTCTTCTTTTATATAAGTGTCACTTCTCCTTCTTGTCTAACCTGCTTACCGCTGTACTGCAGCCTATGTTCCAGACACTGCATGCTAATGCCATGTTATTATCCACCAATACAAAAATGCATTGTAATGACATTTTTAAAGTAACTCAAGTCTCAGTTACGGTTATAATCAATGATTTTTCTTTTTTTCATCTTTTATCGCTTAAAGTGACTTTACCGGATATGTAATCGAGTCTGCAAAGTTGTCTAATACGAAATAAAAGAAAGTGAAGCTCATAACAAATCGTTGAATGCAAATGCACTTAGAGAAAAATGTTGTAAACAAGGAAATATTAGTCAACACATGGAATGCTTCATACGGAGTAGCTGCAACTGCAATCGCGGACAATCAGCAATACAGAGAGGAGAGTTTCAGTGAGAGGTCGGGCGGCACCGGCTACTGCTTAAATACTAATTGCCTATGATGCTCGATGTGACAAGGCGAGTTATTGGTGTCTTCAAACAACTAATGGCCCTAACATTTCCCCTACGATCGATCCTATGGACCGGAACAAGATGGATAACCTATGGAGCTAGACGAGAATCGCTACCAGAAAAGTCATAAGAGAAACCTTAGCGACAAATTTTATGAGGATCGATTAACAATTGGCCAAATTATTGCAATATTAGTGAAAATCGGACGAAAATATGTATGAAAACTATACGACATCTAAATATTAATAGATTTTAACCGAAATCGGCATACACAGTTAAAATCATAGAAAAACACATTGGACTGGAGTGTTGCCAAGGCCATGTGATAGGTCACATGGACGAAGTGGCCATCCGCGATCCCATCTGGCCATCACTTGAGATGGAAAATTGCTTCGGGCGGCAATTCGTAGGCTCAAATTCCGTACGTTTAAGTAATCACTATCATTTTGGGAAATGCACCATGTTCGTGCAAGTGCAGTAATACCTTTGTCTTCAGCGAAAAGCGTAACAAATTTTGTAGAAAGGTTAGAAAAGAGTAAAATTTTGAGTAAAAAGGCACTAACTTGAATTTTTGCAAAATTTTACAAAATGGTGCATAATTTTAACAAAAAATTTTTTAAATCGCAACGAATATACGAAACGATGAATGTCTTCACTTTGGTCGTTCAGATGTCGATTTGGTCAAACCATAAAAACGCCTAGGTTCAAATCCTAGGTAGAGCTTCAGAAAATACCACATTTGTGGTATTATCAGCCATTTAAGACTTTTCAGTGGAGAGATGTGGTTAAGCAGCACGACGTTCGGACTTGGCAAGAGCTTATCCCTGATCATTGGCCAATAACTTTATTCATTGACTTTACTTTATTCACTGATATGAGAGTAATTAATCCTTTTCTTATAGGAATAGGAGAAACTTTTCTGAGCATTGTCCCCCCTGACAGCAAAAAACTAAAATTTTCAAAAAGAGTAAAAGTACTAATAGTACCTCACAAATATTGCCAGCCTTAATAGGGGAAAAAACACAGCTGTAATATTTTTTAATAGTCCCGCCAGGATTTGAACCAAGGCGTTCAGCTTCATAGGCGGACATACTTACCACTGCGCTACGGTGGTATTGTGAGGTACTATACAACGCTAAAATTTCTCTCCAAAGAAATGGGCTCGGCCATAAAACGATGTCCCTTATCATTAAGCTTAAACTTGAATCGGACAGCACCCATTGATAAGTGAGAAGTTTACCCCTGTTCCTTAATGGAATGTTCATGGGCAAATTTACATTTTTTGGTTAACAACCCAATACAACTTTCTGCCGATTTGATTTCCATACCTCCTAAACCAAAGGCTTCTAGAGATAAAATAAGGTAAATTCGTTATCACTTCTTAAAATTCGAAATTTAGTTTAAAATCGCCTGAATCGCCTGATTTTTAGTTCCAAAATCCCTAAACCAATGCTCATATAGGTTATTTCTTGAAATTTGGGAGCAATGCTTCTTTGTTCTGTCTAAAATTGTGCATATGTTCTATTATGACATCCAAATATGCTGTTTTAGTTTCTGGCAACAGAGAACTTGACAAACACGATGCATGATGGAAGATATATCGCGGCGGCTGTTTTATGTTGTAGTTAGTTTTAACTTTGTTCATTACTTTTCACTATATATACATACGGAGAAATTTAATATTTTTCCTTAATAGGCTTTTAAAAACATCTACCAACCTTGCTATTATTTTGCATGTATTTTTGTTTTTTTTTTTAACTTTTATGAATTTTACTTCAAAATGCAAAAAATACGCACTTGACTGACTAATCATGCGAGGAGCATAAACTCTCATGTTTATCTGTTCCAAACAACTAGCATCAGCATAACTATGTAAGAAAGTTGAATATAATTTTTCTTCTCTCACTCTCACTCCCTCTTTCTTTTTAGGTGTGCAAGAAACCGGCATCAAAAAGATGCATTCTCTCTTAAATTTAAAGGTTGTACCATATATGCAATTGAGCTTATCAATACCAAATTTTTATGCATGTGTGTATTGAAGCCATGCACAGCAGGGCTGCCAGATTATCTTAGTAGAAAATCAGCACACAAGAAAAAAAATCGGCATTTTCGACACTTAACTAACTTAACAAGTTAAAGCGTGTTAAGTTCGGCTGGGCCAAATCTTATATAGCCTCCACCATGGACCGCATCTGTCGAGTTCTGTTCTCGGTGTCTTGTTTTAGGCAAACAAAGATTAAAGAAAAGAACTGCTACGCTATTGGAACTATATCAAGTGGTCCGATTAGGACCATAATTGATTTGAATGTTGGAGACCATAGTAGAAGTCAAAGTGTAAAATTTCTTCCAATTCGAATAAGAATTGCGCCCTTCCGGTGCTTAGGAAGTAAACACGGGAAAACGGTTTATATGGGAGCTGTATCAGGCTATAGACCGTGGGTGTCAGAGATCCTATACCAATGTTTTGCAAATTAAAGGTGGGTATAAAGTTCAGTTTTGAAACTCCATATAAGAAAAAACAAGTAAAAGCGTGCTAAGTTCGGCCGGGCCGAATCTTACATACCCTCCACCATGGATCGCATTTGTCGAGTTCTTTTCCCGGTATCTCTTTTTAGGCAAAACGGGATATAAGAAAAGATTTGCTCTGTTATTAGAGCGATATCAAGATATGGTCCGGTTTGGACCACAATTAAATTATATGTTGGAGACCTGTGTAAAATGTCAGCCAATTCGAATAAGAATTGCGCCCTTTGTGGGCTCAAGAAGTAAAATAGAGAGATCGATTTATATGGGAGCTGTATCGGCCTATAGACCAATTCAGACCATAATAAACACGTATGTTAATGGTCATGAGAGAATCCGTCGTACAAAATTTCAGGCAAATCGGATAATAATTGCGACCTCTAGAGGCTCAAGAAGTCAAGATCCCAGATCGGTTTATATGGCAGCTATATCAGGTTATAAACCGACTTGTACTTTATTTGACATAGTTGTTGAAAGTAACAATAAAAAACATCTTGCGAAATTTCAGCCAAATCGGATAGAAATTGAGCCCTCTAGAAGCTCAAGAAGTCAAGTCCCCAGATCTGTTTATATGACAGCTATATCAGGTTATGAACCGATTTGAACCATATTTGGCACAGTTGTTGGATATCATAACAAAATACTACGTGCCAAAATTCATTCAAGAATTGTGCCCTCTAGAGGCTCAAGAAGTCAAGACCCAAGATCGGTTTATATGGCAGCTATATCAGGTTATGGACCGATTTCAACCATACTTGGCACAGTTGTTGGATATAATAACAAAACACGTCGTGCAAAATTTCATTTCAATCGGATAAGAATTGCGCACGCTAGAGGCTCAAGAAGTCAAGACCCAAGATCGGTTTATATGGCAGCTATATCAAGACATGGACCGATATGGCCCATTTACAATACCAACCGACCTACACTAATAAGAAGTATTTGTGCAAAATTTCAAGCGGCTAGCTTTACTCCTTCGGAAGTTAGCGTGCTTTCGACAGACAGACGGACGGACGGACGGACGGACGGACGGACAGACGGACGGACATGGCTAGATCGACATAAAATGTCGCGACGATCAAGAATATATATACTTTATGGGGTCTCAGACGAATATTTCGAGTAGTTACAAACAGAATGACGAAATTAGTATACCCCCCATCTTATGGTGGAGGGTATAAAAATAATGAAAGTTTATGTGAAAACATTTTCATTTGCGGCACAAAGTTATTCACTGATGGAAAGTCTCAAGATCGACCTTCATGGCAGGTACGTCCGATTTGGAGTATATAAAGAGTGTATATCGATGGCTGCATATAAAAAGGGCCTAACTCAATTTTTTTCAAAATGAAGTTTTTTGTCTATTTCGGCAGATAAATGTCAGATGCACTTTGCTTCAAAATATCATGTGGATACATGATAAGGTCTAAGTCAAGGTCTAAGATTCCAATAAGGTCTAAGTCAAGTTTTTTCTTTCTTCAGTAAAGAGACAAAATATGTAGTTAGCGCTTTTTAGTTATTCTGGAAGACAAATGTCAGATGAATGTTGCTTCAAATTTTTTTTATAACGATTTAAAAAATTCCTATGTCAAATTTTTTCCTTCTCCTGTAAAGTAACAAAAAATCGAGTTAGGATCTTTTTACATTAGGTTATCAATATATTTGGTCAAAAATAGGCTTTAAAAGAGAAAAGAAAATTTGTTAAGTTTGAACATAGGGCATCAACAAGCTCTCTCCATCGAGCTCTATCGTTGGCAAAAGCCTTGACTTATTTCCACCAAAGATGGGTTGATTCCAATTCCCTTTTCGTACAGCGAATCCATGTGTTTATCGGGCCTCCCCTCCATCGCTGTCCTTGCGGATTCCAGTCCAGATTTCAGATTTATGAAAACTTGGCCTTTACGTGTGGTCGTTTGTGTCAAGCTCCAAGTTGTACAATCATATAATAAAATAAATTTCTCACTATTGTCGATAATCTTGACTTTTTTATTATGTGAGATGCATCTCCAAACCTTGTTAAGTTTAAGAAAGGCGCTTCTTGCATTAAAGTGGGGTGACATACCATGGGCGCACACTAAAAACGCATTAAAAATGCAACTCTGCAAACAAATCCCACAAAACCGATGCGCAAAAGTTAAGAATTTTCAACTTTGACGATTGAACTAGTTCGTCATTCTGTGTTGCCATACGTGAAGTATTGTTTTTAGGAGCCAAAGTTAAACATTTTCAATATTTGTGCGTTGCTTTTGTGGGATTTGTTTGCAGAGTTGCATTTTTAAGAGGAGTTGTCAACGTCTTCAATGATATGGTCGTTTATAGTGAGCGGTGTCAGATTTGATGTTCCTATCCTCATCAATTAGATCTTTGCTATGTTTATCCGCAGGCCTACTTTGGCAGCATTTTCATTAAGGCGTTCCAGTTTCGCCTTTCACCTGAGCTCGAAGCGATGCGCAAAGAGGCATATATCATACGTTTAGTCGATGTCTCCGAGTAAGTCCTTAATACCCTTGCCTATGCCATAAGCTGCCTCAGCATTAGTTGACAGGATGCAACCCTGCTTCACTACTTTGTCGATCCTGAGAGGTCGGCTCTAGTTTCCATTGAAACGGACTGAAAATGCAGCATTCCTATATAGCTGCCTAATTAGTGTCACGATTTTTTTTTAGGGATGCCCTTATTCAACAGCGTGCTCCATATTGAACTTCGTGAAACTGTGTCAAAAGCACACTCAAGTCGATGAATACAAGGTGTGTATTACGTTCTACAGATTGTTCAATGATTATGCGCAGAGAGTTTATGTGGTCGGCACAAAAACGTCCTGGCCGAAAACCGGCCTGTTCCTTCCGCAAAATACTGTCAATTACAGGCGAAATACGCTGCAGAATAAGACTTGCCATTACTTTATTTAATGCATTTACCAATGTAATCTCCCTTCAAATTCTTGCACTGGGTGAGTTCACCCTTCTTTGGGATTGTGACCACAATCCCCTTCTTCCAATCCGTGGGGACAGCGTTTTAACCCAGGCCTCCCAGATTATTGAGGTGATCGCTTGAGCTACAGTTCAGCAGGTATATTATCAGGGCCGGCTGATTTGCCGTTTTTGAGTAAGACCAGAACGGCCTCAATTTCTTAGCAGGTAGGTTGGTCGTAGATAACGACCTCGGTTGCTGGTCCTTCGGTGCTGAAGAAACCGCGCCATTGCTTTAATTGCTTTTCGGGTGTTGTTAATTCCGATCCGTCCTCATCTTTAATTATTGCCGTTTTACTGACTCGTAGACACCACGAATGTTTCCAATATTAGCTGCATTTTCAGCTTGCTCTGCCAGCATATTAAAATATATTCGCTTATCTCTGCGAACTAGGCGGAGCGCGATATTTAGTCCTGGCCTTGATTTTAGTTACACTTGATTTTGCTCGTGGCAGAGCGTTGCGTAGAAGTTTTCGGTGTTGTATTTCCTCTTTAATTTCGTTGTTTATCCCTGGTTTTTGAGATCGTCGATCATCGTGTTTAGGGCTTTTATATAAAAATGGTCCCATATAACTCTCTGTGCCAAATTTTGGCAGAATAAGCCTTTTATAAACTAAAGAAGTTAAATCTAAAGATCGGTTGATATGCGGATGATATAAAGATATGGTGTATCTTCGAACTTAACCTGCCCATGGGAAGAAACCATTAATTATGTCAAGATTCAAATTAATATATTATTTTTGGATTAATTTCTATAGGACGCGGACGGATATGGCTTGTAGTTGTCGTAGAATTAGAAAAAAGAAGTTTTTATGTATTGAAAGGGGAATAATAAAGGAAAAAAAATCCTTAAAAATTCATTGTTCAAATTTTTAGCATTAAAGTAAAACTCAGGCCACCGTAGCGCAGAAGTTAGCATATCCTCCTATAACGCTGAACGCCTGAACATCATGAACATTTTAAGCGGTTGTTTTCCCCTCCTAATGCTGTCGACATTTGGGAGGTACTGTAGTATATGGTATAGCAGGCATGTAAAAAGCTTCTCCACAAAGAGATGTCGCACTGCGGCACGCCGTTCCGACTCGGATATAAAATGGAGGTCCCTTATCATTGAGCTTAAACTTGAATTGAACAGCACTTATTTGTTAGAAGTTTGCCCCCGTTCCTTAATGGAATGTTCATGGGCAAATTTTCATTTCATATCAACTAATTTCAAAGTTAAATTCGGAAAATCAGCAGTTTGTATTTTTTTAAGCTAAAAATCGGAAACATGCCGAAAAATCGGCAGCCCTGATGCAATGTAAATCTAACATGACTCTCCTCACTCTCTCTGGTCTTTAAGCCACTGTGTCAATAGTCGGTAGATAGCGAAGAGAAATACTAAATAAGTATTGCATAATAAATGTTTATTTTTATTTTGTGATTCGTTTAACACTTTGCTTTTCATCTTGCTACTCAATAAAATAAATATGTCAGACCTACCAACAACCTTGCTGCTGCTGCTAGTGGTCATCATTGATTAAACGAAAATTATAAACATTTTAACGGACTGCAGATGCCACATAAACAGACAAAACAGCAAGCAAACAAACATCTTCATATGCATATTTGGCCATTTATTGGACTTTGAGTAGTTGTTAACCCATTAACATTTTTTTTTTAATTTTGTATGAGCAGTTCGTTTCGTTGGATTCGATAATTTCGTAAAACTTCCGCATGTGCGCTCCGAATTTTTTATTTGACTTATTAATATACTAATTATAACTTTGTGTAAAATACTAAAAACCCCAATAAGGTACGTACCATTATGTTGTATATACCTAGTTTTTTAGTTTTCGGCCAGTCATCATTGCATCATAAGAAACACCAGAATATTTTGTTTAACACTAATTTATTTTCAAGATTTTGGTAGTCATGCAATTTAAAATATATTTTTTTTTATTTTTTTGTTATATGAGTTTTTGTAAGTCGTTCAAAATCCATGAAAAGACTTGTTTGTAATGACCTTGTGTACAAACATATATGAGTTGCGTTTATGCACTTCTTATAAATAACTAATCAATACAGAATATAACTTGAACTAATACAATTTCAATTGGTGCCTCTTACAAAGTCATTGAACATAACCCTTATGCTTTTTGTATAGTTCAGTATTCAATATCAGTAGAGAAGTTTTCCATGAAGAAGAGGATGTGATTATTAGCCCCAACTACCAGAGTTCCCCTTTACATGCCATTAAGGAACAGGGGATACTTCTCTCATATTAATGAGTCCTATTAAAGTTTTAAGCTCAATGATAAGGGGCCTCCTTTTTTATGCCGAGTCCGAACGGAGAACCGCAAGTGACACCACTTGGTAGAGAAGTTTTAACATTGCAGGATACCTCACAAATGTTTTCATTATTAGTAATGTGATAACCACCGCTGAAAATTTTTCTGATGTTCACGTCGTGATTTGATCCCAGGCGGACATTCTAACCTCTGCGCCAAAGAGGCGTCCAATCGCCCAATGTCATTACCAGCCCGCAGAAGTCAATGACAATGGTGGGTTACTTACGAGGGTTGCGTTTTCCAGGATTAGAAAACACAAAAATAAATATTAATCATCGAAAATCGCTTCATCGGTACCTCCAAAACATGAATTCTGAACGCATCAACCGCTTCTTCAGGTGTCTAAACAATTTGACCTCTCATTTTGTTTTTTACTTACGGGAGGATTTCGGGTCGACGTAGTCCGAGTTCAGGGAATGGGCGACGAATGCGTATGCAACATTGTGGAACAGCGAAATGGTTGCTAGGATGGCGAAAATCTTATGGGGGATCCAAATCTTGAGAAGAGAGGCTATTACTAAAAGGAACCAAGAAGGAGGTCAGTATAGCTATTGGTACTATAACTTATGTAAAATCGATGCGGCAAGTGATAGCATTGCCCGGCTTTCGCGTCTAACAGACACCGGCACTTAGGTGAAGACACAATACCAGACATGAACCAACTTAGGGGAGTGGTATTGAAAAGAATTAGTGATTTTCTACGAAGAACGGTATTCCTAACTTAAAATTTTCTTTTTAGACGTTACTTTAAAGTTTTTAGAGCGCACAATAAGCCGATTACTGGCATAGGTGTATGTCCATAGTAGCGGATTAATATCTGCACCCTCTTTTCAACCTAATATTCGGGAATAAAAGCAAGTCATTCAGGAATATACGTCGGATGACTCATCAAATCGATGTTTTGAGTACTCTACAAGTAAAAGTGTGCTAAGTTCGGCCGGGCCGAATCTTGGAAACCCACGAACATGGATTCTGGATCACTACCATGGGTACCAAACTTCTGTCAAACCAGCAAATATGAAAGCTTCTAGGAACCGAATAAGGATGATGCGGGACATCATGCAACATGCAAAATTTCAGCCAAATCGGACAAAAATTGCGGCTTGTAAAGGCCCAAGAAGTCAAATCGGGAGATCGGTTTATATGGAAGATCAGTTGTTGGAACTCTACAGAACAGAACGCTACATGCAAAATTTCAGCCAAATCGGACAAAAATTGCGGCTTCCAGGGGCTCAAGGATTAAAATCGGGAGATCGGTTATATGGGAGCTATATGAGGTTCTTGATCGATTTGGACCGCACTTGGCAAAGTTATTGGAAGTGATAACAGAACACCACATCCAAAATTTCAGCCAAATCGGACTACAAATACGACTTCCAGGGGCTCAAGAAGTCAAATCGGGAGATCGCTTTATATGGGAGCTATATCTAAATCTGAACCGATGTTGCCTATTTGCAATCTCAAACGACCTACATCAATATTAAGTATCTGTGAAAAATTTCAAACAGCTAGCTTTACGCGTTCGACCTCTATCGTGATTTCGACAGACGGACGGACGGATGGACATGGCTACATCGACTCAGAACGTCGAGAGGATCAAAAATATATATACTTTATATGGCCTTAGACGAATATTTCGAGGTATTACAAACGGAATGACTAGATTAGTATATCCCCATCCTATGGTGGTGGGTATAAAAATGCAATTGTTGGGTATTTTTGGAGCATTTCATTCGACCATTTCATGCCATATGTGAGAAGTTTGGCCTTGTTCCTTAGTGGAATTTTCATGGGCAAAATTTGCAAATTTGCATTCGAACTACGACCTCAGTTGAATTCACCATCGATAAACACTGGTCGTTTATAGAGCATCATTGTCAAAAATTGAATTAAGTTTATCGATGCACTGATGTTTAGTTAATCCACGTCAAAAGTTGTAAAAATTTAATTTCATTTTTTGGGGGAGATGAATTGTTTAAGTTACTGTAAACAACACAAATAGCGCTCGTATGTCAAAACGTTCTGAGTACGTATAACCTCAAAAATGTCAAGATTTACGATAGAGCTATCAGTTAACAAATTGCAACATAAGGGTTGTCGAATCCTGAAAAATAAAAGGCAACCCTCGTATTCTTGATTTTTATGACTTTCTCCAAAGTTTTGTTATGTCTTTCACTATCCATGTCAATGACTATATTTATCGAAAATGTGTGGGTATCTCAACCAGATCTCATACATTTTATACTTACATGACTTCATTTATGACACAAAAAAGAACACTCTTATCAAATAAATAGTTCTTTAATCAGTTTTCAAGAACTCATTACAACTTTAAATATCATCCAATTTCACTTTATCTTTTCTTGCCTGCTAATTAAGCAAATAAAAGGGGCTAATGATTAAAGACTCAGCAAAAAGGCTATTTTATTTGATTTCTATTATTTTGAAGCTCTCCATTCGTAAACACTTGAACCAAAAGTTGCTTGACCCAAATTTTATTCATGACTTTGATGGATACACTTCACAAGCAATTGTCTAGTCGCCCCGCCAACAACAATTGGTGGTGGGTATGGAAATTTCCCTTTTTTGTGTGTTTTAATTTACATTTTTGTCTTTGTCATCACTTTAACACAATTCGACGGAAATGTGCTCTTCTCTTGAAGAAACATTTGTATGTTGGTTGGCCAGGTGATTATAAACTATGATCCAGGCCCAGTTGTTGTAGACCACCATCATCAACATCACACTGCCACAATCCTCATCATTGTCAACACAATCACTAAGGTGCTTTGTCTTTTGCTCGGAACTTCAGCAAATTTTAAATTTCTGTGTGCTTTTGTGTTGAAACGATCACTCAAAACCATGATAAAACAAACGAAAATCTCACGTTTACCGCCAGCCTTTATCCCAATGGACTTGGAACTTTGGAGGCAAACCTTATAAATTTCACCTTTTGAAGATGATATCTGAGCTGGTGTAGTCGTTGATTATTGTTGTGATGACGCTGATTGTTGTTGGTGGTGGTGGTGGTTTGTATGTCATTCAGTTAAAATGAATGTTGGTTTGTTACTACGATTGCTAGTAAAAACTATGCCTATCATCTTAGCCTAAGTTTAAGTTGTTTATTTATTGTGGGCTGATACAGGCTGAAAAATAACCATTGTTTGCACTTTTTTTTATAGTGAAATACAAATAAAGCCGTAATGAACGTTTTGATTGTTCTTTTGAGTGTTTAAACATAAGCCGAGATAATGAAGTTCATAGATCTGTTGCACTATCATTTGACCCACATCGAAGTTTGTTAAAGTTAAATTTGATATTTTGTATTTTGTTGTACTAAACTTGGATGTAGATAATACCCGTTTATACAGGGTAGCTGACACAAATATTAACAAGTTCACACTGGTATATCTGTCAAACTAGAAATTACAGTTACATGACAGCCTGCTGAGTTTATTTAAAAATTATTTATTCGTGATGGAGTTCAAACATAATATTGTGATTGCGTTATATTTGACTGGAAAACCACAACCGGCTGTTGTTGGCGAACTCAAACACCTCAAAGTGAACAAAATGTTTGCGTATTACACCATGATACTACATTTCATCAATAGAACGATTTCGATATCTGACAAGGTCAAATACTTAGGAGTGAACTTGGACAGGAATCTTAATTGGAAGTGTCACATTCAGGAGCGAACTGAGAAGGCTCACTGAGGTTGGACGCTATGTAGAAGGGCCATAGGTTCGAAATGGGTTTCGTATCCGATGATAGTCCATTGGTCCTACAGGAGCGTGATTAGGCCAATATTTACTTACGCCTCAATAGTTTGGTGGACTGCGATGGAGAAAAAGTGCAACGTAAGGATAATGCAACAGGTTCTAAGAACATGTTGTCTTGCCATAGGCTGGGCGATGAGGATCAGGCCCACTAAGACACTGGAGACTGTTCTAGATATCCGACCAATTGACATACAGATTAAGTGTGAGGCAGCCACTGCGGCTATGAGACTTAAGGCGATGGAAGAAAGAAGAGCAAGACATACCATCGCGGTATAATGGAGGCGACGATAGGTAACCCAGATGGGTTAGAAGACGGTTCCGATCGGATACTTGAGATGACACTTGAGGTCGAATGCGAGACACTGCTACCAGAGGCTCAGTCTTGGTTGGACGGAATTCTGGGAAATCATGATATACAGATGGATTAAAGCTAGAGGACAGAGTGGGCCTGCAGAGTGGGGTTTACATTGAGAACCCAAGGACGGACCAGGACTCCTGCAGGCAGAGATCCGGGCGATCACGGTACGCGTGAGGTGGTGTGGTGTTCACGCGAGGACATCGAGTGTTAACATCGGACAGTAAACTGCCCATCAGGGCAATAACAACCAGGACGGAATAACGCCTTCTCTAAGGATAGCACAATCCGCATAGTTTAGGTGCCGGGTCATATCGGAGTAAGAAAGCGCAGACGATTTGGTAGTGCAGGTCAGAGGACTGCCGTCAATAAACTTGGATAACTCGAAGCCTTTCGGGTCGACGAACGCGCAGGACAGCGAAAATCCTGTGGGGAAATCCGGATCGTGAGAAGACGAAGCGATTACTGAAAGGAAGTAAGAAGGATGTCAAAGTAGCTTTCGTTATCATAACGGAACACATAGGACTACGAGCTCACTTATGGAAAATCAGTGCCTCAAGTGATAGCATGTATAGGGCATGTAAGGAAGATAATGAGACGATGGAGCCTATGTCATTACCCGGCTTCCGCGTCTAACAGAAAACTGTACTTAGGTAGGGACAAAATACCAGACATGAACTAACTAAGGGGCGTGGTATGCAAAACAATCAAGAATTTTGTAAGTGGCACGGAATTCCTAACTTAAAATTTTCTTTTTCGAGGATAGTATGGCGACACTCAAGACCTTGAATTCGGGGATAGTAGATTCGTAGTGCGTCGGAATGTTAAGTATTCCTAAATGAACTAGTGTTTCATGACATAGCGCTAAATTAGGTTCTCGCGCACGATGGCATTCCGGGTAATGAAAAGGCGCACGAAGGCGGTTCGTAGTGCGTCGAAATGTTTAGTACTCCTAAATGAACTAGGGATTAATGACATAGCGCTGACTTAGGTCCTCGCGCCCGATGATATTCGGGGTAATGTGCAGGCGAACGAATGTACCAGTATGGGTTTCTCGACGGGCGAAGCAGTGAATCAGCCTCCGGTTATATAAGCGTGTAATTTGTCAAATTAATGAACAAAGTAGAGAAGATAGCCAGTGCGGAGTCGGTGACCAGGTGGGTATCTCTACATGGATAGCGGGACACTTTGGTCTACCTTCGACCGAGGTAGGGTGGAAGAGCTGCTGGCTTCTATTAAAAGGTCACTGAGCTCAGTTACAGGAATTACACCCGGCCAATGTGCAATAGGCCATATAGCGGCGTTCATGGGAGTCCCGCAAAATTGTTCCCGTTGAAGCAGGTAAGCAGGTTTAATGAGGAAACGGAGAAGGCAGGCAGAAATTTTTTAGATTAAGATTTAGAAAAGCATAAAAAACTGCCCCACCCTATTGAATATACATGTAGGCATTTCGGATAGGCGCCCTCATCTCTTGTCGGAGGCTATCGTAGCGCAGAGGTTAGCATGTCCGCCTATAATGCTGAACACCTGGGTTCGAATCCTGGCGAGAACATTAGAAAAAATTTTCAGCGGTGGTTGGTATGGCAGCAATTCAAAATAACTTTTCAACAAAGAGGTGTAGCACAGCGGCCTGACAGTGTTGCCTCGGTGGACAAAAACGGAAAAATCGGAAATGAAAATTGTCATGAAATTTTTTATTAATCTTAAAAAAAAAACCTTCAAATAAGAAGATTTAAAACAAAATGTCTATATTTGAGGTCCCACTTCGAATTGGACCGCCCTAATTCTTTCTCAGTGTTCCTCAATGAAGTGTCCTAAATCAAAAAAGCAAAATTTCATCTGCACGAACTTGCAGCAGTTTAATATTTAAGATTATTTTGTAAAAAATGATTTTTCAAGCACTTTTTGGAAAAACCTTTAAATTGGGGTTCTAGCATATCAAAATATTCTACAAAAATGGTCGCCGGAAAATTCGACTATAGTTCGTTGAATACACCAAAACTTAACATAAACACCGAAATCTGTAAAACGGAAAAAACACAATCCAGGGATAAAGTCGTTAGTTAAAGTGAACGCCTTCTATTGACTATTGAGAATTTAAATCAATACATTGGTTTATATGGGAGCTATATAAGGTCATACAGCGATTTGGACCATACTTTGCAGGGTTCTTGAGATTCACAATGCCGTGTTTGATTTGTTCTATGGGTGTACCCCGATTCTTATCCAACTAAGGTGAAACTTTGCAATATGATTTCTACTATGACTTTCAATATCCAAGTTAAGTATGGTCCGAATCAGTCCATAAGTTGATGTAGCTCCCATACAAACCAATCTCACGAATTGACTTTTTGTGCTTCTAGAAGGAGGAGGTCACCGTGTCGCAAAGGGTAGCATGTCCGCCTATGAAGCCGAGCGCTTGGGTTCAAACCCCGACGCGAACATATGAAAAATTGTCAGCGGTGGTTATCCCCTTACTTATGCTGGCCACATTTGTGAGTAATACTGTCATGCTAAAGCTTCTCTACCAAGTGGTGTCGCTATGCGGCACGTCCTTCGGACTGGACATAAAAAAGGAGACCTCTTATCATCGAGCTTAAACATTTATCGGACTGCACTCGTTGATATGAGAGAAGTATCCCTTGGAATGTTCATGGAAAACTTAGTAGTAGTGGAGGGCGCAAATATTATCCGATTTGGCTAACATTCTGCACGTTGTATTTTTACGACTTCCAACACTTCCTGCTAAGTATGATTCAAATTCGTCCATATGCTGATATAAACCGATTTCCCGATTTGATTTCTTGAACCTATAGAGGGCGCAATTATTACCTGATTCGGCGATGATGTTTTTTTTACGACCTCCATGGCAAGTATGATCCAAATTGGTCCGAAAGAACTTAAATCAAGAAATTGGTTTTATGGGAGCTATATCAGGTTATATAGCGATTGGGACTATTGGCAGAGTTAATTGGCAGAGGTGCTTGGCAGAGTCACATTAGAAGTCATTGTGTAAAATTTCAGCTAAATCGGATAACAATTGCAGTCACTGGAGGCTCAAGATCTTAAATCGGGAGATCGGTTTGCATGGGAGCTATATCAGCTTATAGATCGGTCTAAACCATACTAGTGGTAGTTGTTGAGAGTGTTAACAGATGTCATCATGCAAAATTTCAGACAAATCGGGTAATAATTGTGACCTCTGGAGGCTCAAGATATTAAATCGGGAGATCCGTTTATATGGGAGCCTATATCAGCTTATAAACCGATTTGGACCATACACCACTTTTTTGTATTAGCTCTATGTCAACTATTGTTGTCCAACGAATACACTAAGAGGCAACACTGCGCGCCATTCGGATTAGGCTATAAAAACGAGGCCCTTTATCAATGAGCTTTAACACTTAAATCGGGCACTAATTGGTATGTGAAAAGTTTGCACCTGTTCCTTAATGGAATGTTCGTAGTCAAATTTGAATTTTCTGCTTCCTTATTATATGTTTTCATTTTAATATCTCTTTTCTAGGTCTCATTTGGTCTCACTTTTCCTTTACCTTCCAATCTAGAATCAGAGTGAAATCGCCTTAATGGTGTAAAACCATACCCACATTCAACCTAACATAACTTGAAATATATTTCATGGCCCCCAAATCGCAATCGATTAAAAATCTCCCCCAAAAAGTCATAGAGTTTAATACTTTTTTTTATAAATAACAATTCTTTGAAGTTTCAATTTTTGCATGCACTTGACGTTTTTCAAATTTACTAAAGCATTATAGCACAAACAATTTCATAGAAATATAATATTTGTCACCTCAGCTTGGTGGGTAAACAAAAGACTTAAGCGACAAGCGCGAGGCCATCTCAACTCACTTGAGCACACCAATCGAAACGAATCACAACAATTGCAGCTTGATACAGGTGGCCAATTTCAAAAGCCAAGTACTTGGAACAGACAAATATCTACGATTTGTTTTCAAGTGGAAATTGCACAACTTTTAGCAAAAGAAAAAAGCAAAATAAAAATCCACAACAGTTTTCATTAAAACTTTAAGTCCTCTTAAGCAAAAGACACACAATAGCTTTTAAAATAAAAGCAAAATTAAATAACAAAATAAAATTGTTGAAAATAAAAAAAAAAAACAAAATATCATAAAAAAGGAATAGCAAGAGTAATGAGGTTTGAAAATACAAACAGGAAAATGAGTAATGGTTAATAAACAAAAAACACTATGACTGTCTTGATTTTAGTACCAAATAACACAATGTGATATTTTAGTTGTTTTAATGAAACTAATTTTCCTATTGTAATAGTTAATATTTTTGTTATTAACTCTTGTGAGCCAGGAAATTAAAGTAGCATGGAGGATAATAAAAAAATAATGTTGGTGGTATACTAGTAACACCGTCATTCGCAAGCTGTGAAAAAATTTGTCAACGCCAACTATATGAAAAATCCGCAATTACTTTTTGGGCAACCCAATAATTGCGACCTCCGGAGACTCAAAAGGTTAAATCGGAAGATCGGTTTATATGGGAGCTATATCAGCTATACCATTTGGACCGTACTCCACTTTTTTCTGTATTACACTCAAATATACCGATGTGCAAAGTTTGCATCTGTTCCTTAATGGAATGTTCGTAGTCAAATTTGAATTTTCTGCTTCCTTATTATATGTTTTCATTTTAATATCTCTTTTCTAGGTCTCATTTGGTCTCACTTTTCCTTTACCTTCCAACCTAGAATTAGAGTGAAACTCATTAACTCATCGAAATGTTGATCTAAAGCCCAACATATCTATTTTCCCGTGAACATTCTATTAAGGAACCAAGGATACTTCTCTCATATCAAAGAGCGCAGACCTATTCACGTTGCGCTTGATGTTTTCAACAAATACTTCTTATAAGTGTACATTCGCCGTTTTGGATTGTAAATGAGTCAAATGGTTTCATGCTCTCATATAAACCTACACCTACACTGATAGAAAAAAAGACATTGCGAAATTATGCATCAATAGTGTCATTATAATTTACAGTTGTTATTAAAAATATTGCCAATGTGCGTTGTCAATTTCATGTACTGACCGTTATGAATATCATCCCTACAAAATGTGCATGTATACCAACGTTTAAGTTTAAATGACTCGTTTGACAACGTACGTACATTAGAGTGGGTCAATTTGTGTGGATAAAAAAAAAACAACTAGCTGTTTTCAATATCAAAATCTACGACGAATTCTAAAACGATCAAAATCAAGCTTCCGATTTTTAACGACAAAGTCCGTCCGTACGCTCAAAAGAAACGGCTGACGGATCCTTCCCCAAGTCCATCTGTCCGTATTTTCTTTTCGTATAGTTTGTCCGGGTGTACTTAATTCGTAAATCCGTTTGAAACAAATGGAAATATTGATCTGAGACCCAACAAAGTATATATGTATATTCTTGATCGTCTTGAAGTTCTAAGTCTCCGCCAGACTGTCCAAAGCACGCTAAATTTCGAAGAAACAAAACTAGGCGCTTGAAATTTTGCACGAATACTTCCTATATGTCCAATCGGTCCATGTTTTGATATAGCTGACATATAAACCTATCTCGGATCTTAACTTCTTAAGCCTCTGGAAGGTGCAATTATTAGATTTGGCTGAAGTGTTTTGTTTTGACTTCTAACAATTTTGCCAAGTATGGTCTAAATTGGTTCATAACCTGATATAGCTCCCTGATACAGCTCAAAACAACAAAAATTTTTGGTAAAACAGCCGTTTTTGTCTGCTGAAAATGGGAAAGCAGACATTACTGCTGTATTAGCAAATATTTCTTACAGCTATTTCAACTAACAAAATCTGCCATGTAGAGTACACAAGCCTGCTGAAAAAAATTGAATGCTTTTTATGGTTGCAAATGCAAATTTTGCCCATGAACATTCCACTAAGGAGCAGGGGCAAACTTTTCACATATCAATGAGTGCAGTCCGATTCAAGTTTAAGCTCAACGATAAGGGGCCTACCTTTTATAGCCGAGTCCGAATGGCGTACCGCAGTGCGACACCTCTTTGGAGAGAAGTTGTACATGGCATAGTACCTCACAAATGTTGCCAGCATTAGGAGGGGAAAACCACGGTTGAAAATTTTTTTTGATGGTAACGCCAGGATTCGAACCAAGGCGTTTAGCGTCATAGGCGGACATGATAACCTCTGCGCTACGGTGGCTTTTTATGGTTGCCTGTTACAAAACTGTACCATAATGTTCAAAAGCCAACAAAAGTTTTTCGTGATAGAGGTAAAGCGTAAAAGTGTGATTGCGTTATATCTGGCTGGAAAATCAAAATCGGCTTTTGTTGGCGAACTCAAACACCTCAAAGCGAACAAAATGTTTGTATATCGCACCATTATTAAACTCTTTGAGTTGCCAAAGGCCATGATGGTGGTTCAAAAAAACTGAAACAACTTGTGAAATGGCTCGTCTCGCATTTAATGAAATCCAAGGCTCAGTGGCAATCAAATGGCTAAAGATCTAAAAATCTCCCGTGAAAGTTTGCAGCATATATTGAAATACGACCTTAAGGTAAAGCCTTACAAGCTCGAAAGAAGATGCCAACCCGATGAACCGTAAGTACTAAAAAATATGCCAGTAGGGATGCGCTGAAGAAAGCTATTGCACGGTAATGGGCCATGATACCCCCTAAACTTATTATCAATAGCAAGTAAAAGCGTGCCAAGGTCGAGCTGATTCTTGGGAACCCACCATAAAAAAATAAATTTAGTTGAAGGGCATAATTTTATTCTATACCAAACTTCTGCCAAACCAGCACAAATTAAATCTTCCTGGAACCGAACCAGGATAATCTAGAGGCCGGTTTGTATGTGAGATATATCAGAGTATAGACGATTTGAACCGTACTTGGCGCAGTTGTTGGAAGTTATAACAGAACACTATGTGCAAAATTTCAGCCGAAACCGGACCAAAATTGCGGCTTGTAAGAAGTCAAATTGGGAGATCGGTTTATATGGGAGCTATAACAGGTTAAAGACCGATTTGGACCGTACTTGGCACGGTGGATGGAAGTTATAGCAGAACACTACATGCTAAATTTCAGCCAATTCTGACAAAAATTGCTGCTTCCAGGGGCTTAGGAAGTCAAATCGGGAGATAGGTTTATATGGAAGCTATATCAGCTTAAATACCGATTTAGACCATACTCTAGGCGCAGTTGTTGGAAGTCATGGCAGAACACTATGCGCAAAATTTCAGCCAAATTGGACAATAATTTGTGCTCCCAGGCGCTCAAGGAGTCAAATTTGTGCTCCCTGGCGCTCAAGGAGTCAAATCGGTTATAGATCGATTTGGACCGTACTTGGCACAGTTGTTTGAAGTTATAATAGAACACTAAGTGCAAATTTATCCTAAACCGGACAAAAATTGAGGCTCCTAAGAGCTCAAGATATCAAATCGGGAGATTGGTTTATATAAGAGATATATCCGGTTATAGACCGATATGAACCGTACCTGGAACAAAATTTCAGCAAAATCGGACAAAAATTGCGGCTCCCAGGGGTTCAAGAAATCAAATCGGAAAATCGATTTATATGGGAGCTATATCTGGTTACAGACCCATTTAGACCGTACTTAGTACAATGATTGAAAGTCATAACGAAACACTACATTCAAAATTTCAGCCAAATCGGACAAAAATTGCGGCTTCCAGAGGCTCAAGAAGTCAAATCTGGAGATCTGTTTATACGGGGACTATATAGAAATCTGAACCGATATGGCCCATTTGCAATCCTCAGTGACCTACATCAATAAGAAGTATCTGTGCGAAATATCAAGCGGCTAGCTTTACGTGTTCGACCTAGAGCTGAAAAATATCGATGGCACTATCGATATTTAATTTTTTGACAGAATATCGATTGATATTTTTCAGATGGATACTATCGCTAAAGTTAAATTTTTTGCTAAACTAAACAAAAATAAGCAATCCGACACAGAATGTATCCTTTAAGAAACCTCGCGCCTATAGAGGGCGCAATTTTCATCCGATTAGGCTCACATTTTATACAATGATTTCTCTCATGACTTCCTACTGTCTTTATTAACCTTGGTTTTATTTGGTCTGTGCATGGATATTGCTTCTATATTAATCGATCTCCTGATTTTTACATCTCTCGAAATATAGGTGATTGATAGTATCGATACTATAGATATTTATTATTTAAACTATCGAAAATATCGAATGATGCGATTATCGATAGTTTGCCAGCTCTAGTTCAACCGCTATAGTGATTTCGACAGACGGACGGATGGACATGGCAAGATCGATTTAGAATTTCGAGACGATCAAGACTATTTATACTTTATAGGGTCTTAGGTCAATAATTCGAGGTTTTACAAATGGAATGACTAGATGAGTTTACCCCCACCCTCTGGTAGTGGGTATAAAAATTTAAGTAGTATAGATTATTTCGCCCAGTGTATCCTATGGTACAAATTAAATGATGATACCAAAGAAACGAAAAATCATTACCTTCAAAACAGACTCGAATGCAGACAGACCCACTAAACAAAATAAGCAACGAATACAAATAAAAACATAAAAACATAAAAACAAGAAGCCACTCCAGCAAAGCCAGCCGATAGCCAATAGTTTATAACAACATGGCTTAGCAAACAGCAAGCTTGCCAAGCTATGCTGGAGGGAGGAGACTGACTCAACGGATTTAGCTGGCACACTGGCTAATTGAAAATAAAAGTGATCGGCTTATTACTTACTGGTCGTCCGTCAGGGCCCCCTGTTTTTATGCGTTTACCATAAAGCAGGCGTCTTTGGCCGTTATTCGGAGTAGAGGTTAAATGCAAAATTGTTGTTATAGTATTTTTTCATTGCGGTTTAAATTTTTGTAAATTTTGGTATACATTTGTAAAACAACAAAAAATTGAACTCTTGAAAATGTTAATTTGACTGGCATCAAATATTTTTATGCATTTTTACCTTTGCTCGCCTCTTCTTTTTCTTCTTGGACGTTTATTGGTGACCGCTTTTGCTCTTGCTTGAAACCGCTAATATTTTACGAAACATTAAACCAAATCAAAACTATTTTGCATTTTTTTTTTCTCAAACACACTTTTCTCCTTTGAGATATTTTGATTGAAGATCTGACATGCATATAACTTGCTGGCTATCTATGCATGTGTGTGCATGGTGACTAAGCATCTCTTTATTTCTTTTACAAAACCAATTTTACTTTTATTCGGATTCGCACACACAAAAATATAATTTCATATGAATTTTAGTGTCTTGCCTTTTTGTATTTTAACCAGCGGCACTTTGTTCAAGCCCAAACTTTCGAAAAAAAACAAAGCTGTTTAGTTTGCACTAGCACTGATAAAGGCGCGCGCGAGAGTTACACTTTGACTTACACGAACCGTTACAATCACTTCGACCGTTACCGAGTATACGATATGCTCACGCGACGGCGTTTAATTAACTACTGAACGTAATATGGAGAACCGGTGTGCAAAAGATCTGTGAAAAACAATGGTTGACATGCTCATCTCACCTGTCGAGAAGAGAGTTGTAAGTTTTAAATTGTTGCCAGATAGCTTTAAAAAAAATAAATAAACTTTTTAATGAAAATTTAAGTTTAGCATTATTATACCCTCCACCATAGGCTTGGGGTAAACAAATTTCGTCATTGAATTCGAAGCTCCTCGAAATATTCATCTAAGACCACATAAAGTATATATATATATCTGATCGTCACGACATTTTAAGTCGAGTTAGCCATGTTCGTCCGTCCATCCGTCTGTCTGTCGAAAGCACGTTAACTGCTTTTGCACATTTACACTGCTCATTAAATCCGGATTTAGGGCTCTTGTCAGCTGATTTTGTAAAAGAAAACAGATGATCGAGCCATTAAATCCGGATTTAAAGAGCAAATTGCAAATTTTGCCCATGAACATTCCACTAAGGAACAGGGGCAAACTTCTCACATATCAATGAGTGCAGTCCGATTTAAGTTTTAAGCTCAATGATAAGGGACCTCCTTTTAACAGCCGAGTCCGAACGGCGTGCCGCTGTGCGACACCTCTTTGGAGAAAAGTTTTCCATGGCATAGGAGCTCACAAATGTTGCCAGCATTAGGAGGGGAAAACCACAGCTGAAAAAATTTTCTGATGGTCTCACCAGGATTCGAACCCAGGCGTTCAGCGTCATAGGGGGACATACTCACCTCTGCGCTATGGTAGCCTCCCAGAACAGTGTGAGCAAAATCTGATTTTTATGGCTTTGTCAAAGTTGTGAGAAAGCTGTTTAAATCACTAAATTTGAAAACAATTTAATTTGATTTTGCTTTTATTGAACTTAATTTTTATGTTCTTGTCAAAGGGAATATAGCACCACTCTTATCGAAAAAATAACAGTGGGAACAATAGGAAAATTTGACATGTCATAAGCCAAGAACATATGGTGTGATGGCAACTTAAGCTAGGGAGTCCAAAAACTTTTAAGTACTAAATATGAACCATTCCTTTCCCAAAATAATGGCTTCTCCCAGTTGCAACTATTAGAAGTATGACGTTTTCTTTTACTTTCGTAAGTCAATTCCACAAAGGTGTTAACGCCTTTTGCCAACCTGTCAAAAAAATACGAAGACAAAAGTGTAAATAATTGCAAAATTTAAAAATAAAATTTGCGAAAAATGTGTGGGCAAGCATTTTTTGTAAATAATTGGTTTTAATTTTATTTTGCCATTCACAACAGAGGATTACTGCGTGTGGTCACATTTATTTGTGAACAATATATCATGCCATTCCTGACAGATGTTCCAACAAGATATATTCATTTACAGGTAGTGGTAGTTGCCCAACAACAAAATCTTGAGTTCACTATCCGTCAAAATCCATGCTTAATGCAACTCTGATTTTGAGAATGTTACTAGTTCGCGCCATGTTTCGTTCTTGGTGTGTGTTATAATTCTAAACTATAATGCACACACAACAAAAACTCGTTGACAGATAGTGCACTTCACGAGAAAAAATTTTACACAGCTGTTAACGGTACACTACCTGGTAGTTATGTCATGTGTTCTATTTAAGCCTACACTAATAATTTATCCAGGACAACACCTGGATAAAAGAAATTTTCATACAAATTTCAACGCACTACACTAAAAGTACTAAAATAAAACACAGCTATATTACAATGACCACGCATCATGATATTGTTGTTGTAGCAGTGTGTTATGTAATGAGACTGCGGCTCTTGTCGATGAAGGACTTCATCGGGTCAATCCGGTACGTACAACCGGCTGTCGTGGGATGGACGCATCATAATGTGCCATGTAAACGGGCCATAATGTTTTTATATGGAATTTGACATTTGTTCAAGTGAAAAGCCGAATAGATTTCATAATCGACTGTTTAATAAATAATAATCGATTAGTCTAAAATCGATTTTTTGATTTTAGTAGCTTTCGTGTTGTTTTTGCAAACAAAAATACTGAAACTCCGGTAAATGTTAAAAAAAGTGTATTTATTGTCATTATTAACAATTCAAAATGAATCAAAGTGCTACTCAATCCACGGATCGGAAACAACGTTACAAAATATTGTATGATGACCTGACAAATCTCCGTAAGTTTCCAATAACCCTATATTCAACTCTTGTTTAAACTAAATTTGTTTATATTGTATCGTGAATTATATTACTTGAACAGATAACACTATTGGAGTTCGCATGGTCAGTGAAACATGTCGAGCTGTGCGTAACATCATTCAGACCTGTGATGACATACATCGTGAGGGTAGTATAGGCGATAAACTAGAGAATCCCAGTGAAGTGGTCATTGATGCTCAGATTATAAAGAGCACACATGAATCTATCTCAAAGTTACTATTGGCAAATTCGGAATTTAACGATGGCATATATCAAAATGCTATAGTAAGTTGAATGCAGTCAAAGATACAATTTCGATTTAAAGCACAAAACTTTCATTATTTGCCTCCTTTTTTTCGTCAGAGTGCCTTAATTTCCCACAATGACACTGAAGACTGGAGAGACATAACCAGGATGGCAATTCGTTGTTGCAGTACAGTGGCCACAAAGTCATCCATGCTAGGTGCCATTGATATCGAGCCCAAAGAGCGTGTAGTCAAAGAGCGCCAACAACGTAAGCGAACAGTTCTCAGTCAAGAGCAAAGACCAGAAACTATAAATCAACTAAAACGCGACGATCGAGGTGCCGAAAAAGTTAATATTTTGCTGAAACAAGTCAGTGATTTGTTTCGCGCCAACAACCGCCAACCCATTCCGTACTACCAACTTATCATAGATCCACATAATTTTATGAATACTGTAGAGAATGCATTTCAAATGGCTTTTTTGGCTCGTGATGGTAATATTGCCATTGAAAGTGGTATTGATGGAAATCCGCAAGTACGTTTAGCCTCAAAAGATGAAATAGAAATGCATCCGGATACATCGCAATCGATTTGTTCATTGAATATGGATTTGTGTGCGGTAAGAAAATCTACGAAATGTAAAATATTCTGAACCTTAAGAAAAACTTTTTTTGGTCAACTATATTTTATACTATATATATATATATATATATTATACTATGTTTTGTTGCATACAACTATCATATCTTTGGGGGCCACATTAGCTCATGTACATGTGTAATGCTTTAAGCCATGCACTAGACCTAAAATTCTGGCTTTGAAGTGCGTTAGTGTAGGTCGGGTTGGCCACTGACATTGCAGTGACCGGTCAGGATTCCCACCAACAATACAAGATCGCGTTTTCCCAATCCAACAATCTAAGGTTTGAGCTTCTCAATGACAATCGATGTCCTCGTTGCGAAGAAACTCGGTCACATGCCCTTTCCACCCTGCAGCCCTTATAACCCGCAGCCGGAGCTTTCAGCGCTGCCTGACTTCACATAAATAGTGACAGTCTGGGACGACGGACGCTACTCACTCTTGAACACATCCAAGGCCCTGAGTACACTAAACTTATCCAGAACTCTATGTCACTCTCCAATTCCTAGGAATTCAATAAAAATCAACCATCCCCCTCCATATTGGACCCAACCGTGTTAATAGACGGACCCAAGGAAAGGGACGACTTCTGCCCAAAAATCCCTCTCAGGGAAGGCAACCTCCAGACCGCCATCGAAAAAGATCCGCCTGCCACATAGTCCGTTGCGTTGCCAATTCCACGTAGTCGTCCCACGCCAGGACAATTCCGCAGGACGAATGCCCAAAATCCGAATAGCGCCATGTCCCTAAATCCCTCAGCTGGAGGGCAATAATCAACGCCGCGCACTCCACGTACAAATACAAAGGCCTCACATCATGTATCGCATTCACTGCAGCTGTTTCCGCACTCCTCCTCGCCCCAAATAGCAACCCCGACGCAATACTCTGCACCTTCTCGTCATACCGCGAAGATCCACCCTCTCAAGGGCCCAGTGCAACACCAGGCACCCATAGGTGAGGAACGGTCATACCACAGCCGAGTACATCCAGTGAACCTTCCGGACCTAGGTCTCTAAATCCTTCCTATTTAGTTGCCACATAAGTAGAGCGCATTCAGCCCCCGTGTGACTCTGGCAATCCAATGGCAGCCGGTTGTACGTACCGGATAGACCCGATCTAGATCTTCATCGGCAAGGGCTGTCGCCTCAGTGTATAACACACTGCTACAACAACAATGACCGGTATCCTGAACTCGCGATACTTCCAACTTCTTATGAACAACGCCAGCTTTGTATTTCTATGGTTTATGCCAAGCCCATTGACCTCGTCCACCTTGAGAGCTTCTTTATAACGCCCTGCATGACATAAGAAGAAAAGAGAGGTTAAGCGACTGCCCATCAAAATGATGGTGTCATCAGCATAGGCAACCACTCTTTCCCCCTCGAAGGGCCTTAAAATCCCTTTGACAACTAATAGCCACAAGAAGGATATAAAACACCTCCCTGCGGTGTCCGCCAGGTCATAATTTTCCCAACCGAGCTCTCAGCCAGTGATGCATTGATTATTATCTTGTCCTTCAGCATTACATCAATCCAGTTCAGCAGAACTGGAACTCTGCGACAAAGATGGAGTGCGTTCAGAGGGACGCACCCTCTGAGTCAAGTGAGTTTTGTTGAGTCGAGTAGGTCTGGCTGGACAGTTAAACAGATGACGTTTGTCGTGTGGTCCCTGGTCACAATCGGGACATGCATCTTGCACCTTGGTGTAGGCATGCTGGTTGCCGCTTATCAACGATGGTTCAAGAAGACGAAAGACTGATAAGCCTAAGGTGCTTCGACAGGGAGTAATACGGTTTCTCACGCTTTGGGAATGAAAAAGACACTAACCTCCCGCAACCCAGTCGGCAAAAAGCAAAGCAAAAAAACCCTTAATATCCTATCCAGAAGCCGCAAGACCTACAGTCGTGCCTTCTGCAGCATGGCAGGCTATATCCCATCCGTTTCTGTCGATTTGTAAGGCTCAAACGAATTAACCGCGCGAATTACCACCTCCCTCCCCCGTTATTATCCCCTTAACAATGCTTTGTATCCAAGGGACATCCGTAACGAGCTTCCCCAAAAGTACGTGGTAGCCAGCAGTTCGAGAATTTTGGAACTAGACTCCGTTCAAGTTCCGTTATCTCTCAGAACACAGACGAAGGTCTTCGGGTCCTTAGATACCACTTTCCGAAAATTACAAGACGCGTGTGCCGCCACCATCGGCTCAAAAAAGCCGACCCATGAGTAGAGCTGGCAAACTATCGATATTCACTCTATTGGATAGCTTCGATATATTTCTAAACTAACGATACTATCGAATGTATCGACAAATTTGTTCAATATATCATAAAATATGCATATTTTCTAAAAAAAAACACGTAATACCACATCTGTATACCTTTACAACTGTTAATCACCTGCACTCGAGATATATTTAAGAGATTGGTTGACCCGTCTTCCATCAGGGACGTATTCGTATTTTTTTTTTTTTTTTACTTTTCCTAATTTTAAATTTTCTCTATTAAAAAAACAAACATTTGGATTGTGGAAGTGTTGGTTAATTCAATCATTTTTCTTAAAAATGGTACATTTTAACAAAAAGATTGTTCCCATAGAATCGCTAGTGTTAAAAATTATCGATATTGATGCAAAAATTAAACTATCGATCGTGTGCTAGTTCTTCCCATGAGTTTCTCTTAGCCGAGCTACCCTCGGCCTTGTACCGGTCCAGGGCCTCCTTATAGAGCTCCCCATACTCAGCCCGATACAACTCTCAGTATTGGTATGCCTCTGCCCATGACACGAACCTATTTTAGACCTCGGCTCTTTTTTTGAGTAAAATAATACTAAATATTTTTTTCTTTTTTTTTACTCATTTTCAGAGAATGATAGACTTATATGACATAAAAGAAGCCATGCTTTATGTACCCACAGACATAGACGAGGAAACCCAGCTGGAACAAATAGAAGAAGAAGGGGAGAGTGATTAAAAACCAATCGAAGTCAAGCTCGTGCACATAAATATCCCAAAAAATAAAAATGTTAGTTGGCCATGGAGTACAATCAGATAGTTTTAAATGTTTTTTTAGGAAATAGTATTTTTTTATACATAAAATCAAATGAATTACTTACTTTTGTACCATAATAAGAAGAAAGAAATAAACAAAAACGAAAACACAATCGAAATTAAATATCATCATTTCGTCTTATTTATAATAATTTTTTATATATGTATATATTATTGTGATTGCTAAATAAAGAAGTATTTAAGTCGTATGTAATAATTCCGCTTTATTTAAAATCTAATAGAAAAGTGATTTTACAAATTTCAAAAAGGCCCGATTATAGTTTTTTTGTAGTTGTTTGCTCATGGCGGCTGGTTGTTGTTGTTGTTCTTGGTATATGTATATTGGTCAAATAAAAAAAAAGCAAGCTACTTATACAAATTATTGATTTAAATGGCTTATAACATGCATATCAAAAAGGCTTAAAAGTTTATCTCTCCTCCTTTTATTCCTGTATAAACGCCCTTGCTGCTTCTCATCCTTGATGAATAGTTTTTTTCTGGTTTTTTTGTTATCATACAGAATATAGGGCCATAGTATAAAAATATACATATATTTTAAACAATTTCTTTGCTAATTTATCAACACTCTTAGTATGAGGACTTGTTGTTGTTGTTATTTGCTATGCTTTATAAGATATAGAAAATGAAACAAACAAAAAAAAACAAGAAAACAAAAGCGCTTTTTTAAATCTTTTTGAGGGCGGAGGCTGGGACTTGAAAACACAACAATGGCCATTAAATAAAATACGACGTATAAAACAATAATAAGAGCTTAGTTTTTTACTTTCGAATACATAGATTGTTTTTAATCATAACATTAATTTAACCCGTTTCTTTCGATTTGTTCTAAAAGCTTAGCCTTCCTGGCCAAAGTCTTCTGTGAATTTACGAAGCTTAATTAAGTCATCGTCGTTGACGGTAGGTTTCGTGCGGGACAATGATTTCAACATATCGCGCTGATAGGAAAGAAAATGGAGTTAAGTATTAGTTTAATAGAAAAAACAACATTCTAATATTTACCATTGTAACGGGCGGCTCAAACAATTTATCACCGGGTACATCAACCCAACTCATTTCTATGGCTCCATCATCACCAGGTGAACAAGGTACCAATAGGTCATCACATTGAACTTCTTTGTCTACAGGCGAGGGTCCACTTACACGCTATGTTGAGAAATGTAGAGGAAACAAAAAAATTTAAATACAACCAGAATTCAGCGTCAATCAATGCTTCAAGCTAGGTTTCAAATTTTCAATTAATTTTTTTTTTAAATTTTGTTTCTTAGGAAATTTTTTTAAAATTTAGTTTCTATAGGAAATTTTGTCAAAATTTCATTTCTATAGAAAATTTTATCAAAAATTTTTAAGGGAATTTTGTAAAAATTTCATTCAAAGATAGGAAATTTGATCTAAATTTCAGTTTAATAGGAAATTTTATTAAAATTTCATTTCTATAGGAAATTTTTTTAAAATTTCATTTCTATACGAAATTTTCTCAATGTTGCATTTCTATAGGAAATTTTGTCAAAATTTCATTTCCATAGGAAATTTTGTTAAAATTTCAATTCTATAGGAAATTTTGTCACAATTTCATTTCTATGAAAAATTTTGTCAAAATTTCATTTCTATGAAAAATTTTGTCAAAATTTCATTTCTATTGGAAATTTAGTCAAAATTTCATTACTATGGGGAATTTTGTCAAAATTTCATTTCTATAGCAAATTTTTTTAAAATTTCATTTCTATAGGAAATTTTCTCAATATTGCATTTCTATAGGACATTTTGTCAAAATTTCATTTCCATAGAAAATTTAGTTAAAATTTCAATTCTGTAGGAAAATTTAGTTAAAATTTCAATTCTGCAGGAAAATTTGTCACAATTTCATTTCTATGGAAAATTTTGTCAAAATTTTATTTCTGTGGGAAATTTTGTCAAAATTTCATTTCTATGAAAAATTTTGTCAAAATGTCATTTTTATTGGAAATTTAGTCAAAATTTCATTTATATGGGAAATTTTGTCAAAATTGTTTTTCTATAGGAAATTTTGTCAAAATTTTATTTCTCTAAGAAATTTTGTGAATATTTTAATTCTATAGGAAATTTTGTAACAATTTCATTTTTTTAGGAAATTTTGTCAAAATTTCTTAGGAAATTTTTTTAAAATTTAGTTTCTATAGGAAATTTTGTCAAAATTTCATTTCTATAGAAAATATTATCAAAAATTTTTAAGGGAATTTTGTCAAAATTTCATTAAGATAGGAAATTTGATCTAAATTTCAGTTTTATAGGAAATTTTATTAAAATTTCATTTCTATAGGAAATTTTTTTAAAATTTCATTTCTATACGAAATTTTCTCAATATTGCATTTCTATAGGAAATTTTGTCAAAATTTCATTTCTATGGAAAATTTTGTCAAAATTTTATTTCTGTGAAAAATTTTGTCAAAATTTCATTTCTATGAAAAATTTTGTCAAAATTTCATTTCTATGAAAAATTTTGTCAAAATTTCATTTCTATGAAAAATTTTGTCAAAATTTCATTTCTATTGGAAATTTAGTCAAAATTTCATTACTATGGGGAATTTTGTCAAAATTTCATTTCTATAGCAAATTTTTTTAAAATTTTATTTCTATAGGAAATTTTCTCAATATTGCATTTCTATAGGACATTTTGTCAAAATTTCATTTCCATAGAAAATTTAGTTAAAATTTCAATTCTGTAGGAAAATTTAGTTAAAATTTCAATTCTGCAGGAAAATTTGTCACAATTTCATTTCTATGGAAAATTTTGTCAAAATTTTATTTCTATGGAAAATTTTGTCAAAATTTTATTTCTGTGGGAAATTTTGTCAAAATTTCATTTCTATGAAAAATTTTGTCAAAATGTCATTTTTATTGGAAATTTAGTCAAAATTTCATTTATATGGGAAATTTTGTCAAAATTGTTTTTCTATAGGAAATTTTGTCAAAATTTTATTTCTCTAAGAAATTTTGTGAATATTTTAATTCTATAGGAAATTTTGTAACAATTTCATTTTTTTAGGAAATTTTGTCAAAATTTCATTTCTATAGGAAATTTTGTCAAAATTTATTTTTTTAGAAAATTTGTCAAAATTTCGTTTCTAAGGAAATTTTGTCAAAATTTCTGTTCTATAGGAAATTTTCTTAAAATTTCTTTTCTATCGGAAATTTTGTCAAAATTTCGTTCCTTTAGAAAATTTTGTCAACATTTCATTTCTATAGCAAAATTTGTCAAAATTTCTTTTCTATAGGAAATTTGGTCAAAATTTCGTTTCTATAGGAAATTTCCTCAAAATTACGTTTCTATAGCAAATTTTTTCAAAATTTCGTTTCTATAGCAAATTTTTTCAAAATTTCGTTTCTATAGGAAATTTTGTCAAAATTTCGTTTCTATAGGAAATTTTGTCAAAATTTCGTTTCGATAGGAAATTTTGTCAAAATTTCGTTTCGATAGGAAGTTTTGTCAACATTTCGCTTCTATCGGTAATTTTGTCAAAATTTCGCTTCTTTACCAAATTTTTTATAGGAAATTTTATTAAAATTCGTTTCTATAGGAAATTTTGTCATTTTCGCTCCAATCCAATTTCATTTCTAAAGGGAATTTTGTCAAAATTTCATTTCTGTAGGAGATTTTGTTAAAATTCGTTTCTATAGGAAATTTTGTCCAAATTTCATTCCTATAGGAAATTTTGTCAAATTTCATTTCTATTGGAAATTTTGTTAAATTTTCATTTCTATAGAGCATTTTGTCAAAATTTAATTTCTTTAGAAAATTTTGTAAATCGAGCTTCATAGGCACTCAGTACTCGATACCGCTGATTGTCCGCGACTGCAGCTACTCTGTATGAAGCATTCCACTATCCAAGAGTGACAAAGCCGTGGACTAATTTACAAATGTCATCAGCAGCGGCAAATCGTCCAAGGCGCGCTACACCGATGCTGAAGATCTTGGATGTACCCGGAGTAGAGTAAATGGCACAGATTCTCAAAATGTCTCTGAGGACTCTCATGTAGTTGTTTGTTGTAGCCAAATTTGCCTGTGGAGGTAGCGATCCTCGCCAAACACCAAGAGGAGGCACACTCATAGTTCCCGATGTCTGGAAAATGAGCGGATCTTTTTACAGATGCTAACGTCTACCTCTTCTCTATCCCACACCCTACACACGACATTGGGATCGTATATTATACGAACGATTGCACGATCATGGCTTCGGACCACCTCTTTGATGACATCAGCGTGAGGTTGAACCACTACCTTGCCGATCTTGCCGTTTATTTTGCTGAAAGGGAATTGAAGATTTCAGCCACCAAATCTTCGACAACTTGTTCACTGCATATACGCATGAGATAGATAATGAAACTCGATGGAGTAACGATTCTGACAATCAAGTGTCCCAAAATACTAAGTGTCACATTTGACAGCTTTTACACATTCTCCTCACATGCCACAGCAATTTGCGATAAAGTCAAAAGTAGAAATAAGGTCCTAAAGTCACTTCCCGGCAGCACTTGCATTGCTGACAAAGAAACCTTGTTGACCACGTACAAAACAATTGGACAGTCTGTGGTAAGTTATGCAGCGCCAGTGTGGTCTCGTTTATATGTGACACGCAGTGGAATAATATTCAGATCTGTCAGAATGCCGTCCTTCGAGCTACGAAGGCTGTCTCCTTAGTTCTCACGTGACCAACTATATTAGGCGACAAACATCCTGCGCGCGTACAAAGACATAACTACATGTTGTCCAAGCAATACCTTCTGGGCTGTTATCAGAGACCATCCAAATCACCATCTTGTGGAAAGGTATCCAATGCCCAGAAGCCTTAAGGGGGATGTACATGATCTAGAGAGAGAAGAGAGAACTTCTAGATGAAGCGCCATAGACGACATTCATGCAGACACGGTGGCAGTTGCAATGAGTAGCTGCCGGATCAATCTTATGCCAGCCGGTTGAAAGTACCGAATTGACCCGATGGAATCCTTCATCGGCAAGTGCTGCAACACCAGCTACCGGATAAATGTGGTCCTTGAAACTGACCTCCGCCGGTAAACCAGAGTAGTTCGGGTCCGGCAAACCAAGAGCAGTTCTACCTCAATTACAATCCGACATATGCAGCTGCGTCAACTTCTACAGAACAAAGTTTCATGCCAACGAGAAGGATGTGTGTCCCGATTGTAACCTTGGACCACAGAAAATTAACTGTCCAGTCAGACACACTCCACTTCCCTAGACGCAGCAAATGAAAGATGGAACATAACACACTCCTACAGCAACATATGCAAGCCAATCCTACTCAAACAGTGATTTACAAACAGAAAGTAGCCATTAAGAAGGGACAATAAAAACCGAAAATGTTTTACAGCCTTTGAGATGTTAAAAAAATGATTTTACTGTTCAAATTGGCATCGTTACCCAAAGGTTTTGCGCGATCATCCTTATTTATGAACATGATAGATTCCATAGCATTTAAAAAAATGGTTTGATTCAAATATTCATGTTGGGAAAGTTTTCTGTTGCGTCTTCAAAAATTAGTTTTTGTTTTTACTTTGGCGCGTTTATGTATAATATTACAAATGTTTACTTACTTTAAAGTGAGTAGCTGTCTGAACTTTTCTAACTGGTTCCATAAGAGCGTCACGAACCACAATCGATATATCGGCGCCGGAGTAACTAAAAACCAAAACAAAAATAATCATAAGCATTCATAACATAAAATATGATACGATCCGTTTTTTTTTTTTGTAATATATGGCCATTGCTTTGCTTACCCATCTGTTTTTCCAGCTAACTCTTTTAGATCCTGTTCTGTCAAAACATGCGTTGTATTACCCAAATGGATTTTGAACATCACTAGGCGGGCATGTGCCTCCGGCAATGGTATATAAATACGTTTCTCAAAACGTCGGCGAATGGCCGAATCCAAAACCCACGGAATATTGGTGGCACCCAATACTAAAATGCCATCGGTGTCATTGCCCACGCCTTGCATTTGAACAAGAAATTCTGTTTTAATACGACGCACACTATCATTCTCATTGTCCGAACGGGCCGAACACATTGAATCGATTTCATCGATGAATATAATGGAGGGCTTATGCTGGCGTGCCAACTCAAAGAGATTCTTGACAAGTTTCTCAGATTCACCCAACCATTTCGACATTAAATCGGAACTGGATACAGAGAAGAATGTTGAATTGTTGGCCTCTGTCGCAACAGCCTTAGCCAGATAGGATTTACCAGTACCGGGTGGACCAAAGAGCAAAATACCCTTCCAGGGTATACGTTTGCCAGTGAAGAGATGAGGAAATTTAATGGGTAAAATTACAGCTTCTTTCAAAGCCTCTTTGGCTGCATCCAAGCCGGCAACATCAGACCATTTAACATGGGGCTTTTCAATAACAATGGCACCTTCTAGCTTGCTTTGAAGTTTCTTCTTTTCGGGATCTTCGCCATCCGAATCACTGTCGCTCTTCTTGTCTTTGTCATCCCTAGGGAAGATGAAAATAAAAATAAATATTTCATATTGGAAAAATGGGGAACAATTTTATCTTACTTGGAGCTTGAATCACCACCTTCCTTTACGGGTTTCTTCTTGCCCTTCTTCAAATATTCCTTAAGCTTTTCTGCCCTATCCAAATATTGCAAACATTTGGCTCTTATGGAATCTTTAGCCTTTTCACCTTGAGCCTCGTCTGTAGAAGAAATGTTAAAGAATTCGCTAATACTTAGAATTATTCCAAAATTGCTTAAGGAGCCATAGATACCACTCACATTTAATGGCATGCAGAAAATATTCCACACCATGTTCATACAAACGTAAAGCCTCAGCATAGTTTTTATTGCGATCTTCTTCAGTGGCTCGAGTCACCAAATCGATGGCTTTTTGGAGGGTTGTACCGCTGGCCATGACCGAAGCACCTAAAAATAGTTTTTTGCATTCAATCGATACATTTTGGAAACGTTTTGATCAAGAATAAAGGAGAGGGTTGCTTTGCATCTTCATTCCATAAATCGCAGTGACATCATAGCTGAAATGTTTGCTTCTCTGTTGTACTGCATTGACATTTTTAGGATACCATCGCAAAAACAACTACTAAACGTAATTTCATTGAAGCAACACTAAACATTTGTGTATGACTAATCGTCTCATCTCTCATCATAGGTCATGTTTTTCCGAAGGCAAAGAAAATAATTTTCTCAGATAAATTTCATTCAGATATTACGTACTTTGTTATAATCTCTTGCGTGTTTACTATTTTTTGCCTTGATTTATTATGTTACTCCTCCAATTTTCATCTACCCACGGCAAAAAATTTATTCTAAACCTATCTTCGCACAAAAACAAAAATGATATGATTACGACTCCGATGATGTGATGAAGTAGTTATTTGGTATTCACTTCTTTGGCAACATTTGCCGTGTTTTAAGACGAGTATTCTGTTCTGCCTTTTAAGCGGAATGCTGCCAACTCCATATAAAAAAAAAACATCGGCAAAATTTTGGCTAAAAATATGCGAAATAGTAGTACTCTGCTTAAAGTCAGGAAATGGCAAAAAACTACTAAAGTGGCAACACTTAAAACTATTGCCGGCATCATTTTTGTTTGTTTTATTGGTTTCAATGGTTCGTTTTCCTTTACTTATTTGAGAAAAATATATAAAATAGAGAAAACAATAAGTGCAGATAAAGAAACGTGTTTTGGTCCGCTCGCGGATCAATTAACAATTCCGCGACTATTCCGAACGCAGAGTAAAATACCAACCCTTATATATCAGTCTAGCGGATTCGCTAACTTGAGGGTGGTACCAAGATATATTCATTTACAGGTAGTTGCCCAACAACAAAATATTGAGAACTCTAGCTATCAAAATCAGTGATTAGTGCAACTTTGAATTTGTGTATGTTACTATTGGGTTGCCCAAAAAGTAATTGCGGATTTTTTAAAAGAAAGTAAATGCATTTTTAATAAATGAACTTTAATCAAATATACTTTTTTACACTTTTTTCTAAAGCAAGCTATAAGTAACAGCTGATAACTCACAGAAGAAAGATTGCAATTACTGAGTCACAAGCTGTGAAAAAATTTGCCAACGCCGACTATATAAAAAATCCGCAATTTCTTTTTGGGCAACTCAATAGTTCGCGCCATTTTTCGTTGTTTGTGCGTGGTATGGTTCTTAACTATAATACACACACACAACCAAAACTGGTTGACAGATAGTGCACTTCGTGAGAAAAAATTGTACTCAGCTGTTTACGGTTCACTACCCGGTAATTATGTCATGGGTGGCACTATGTTCGCTCTTAGCGGATTTTTTTTTTTCATTATATTTTAGATATAGAAGATTTTGCTGATTTCACAATATTAAGATGACAGATTTTTGTTAGCATTCTCTTTGTTATCTTCTTTCTCGCATATTCTCAGCTCGTGTACGCACACGTATACACACACTCACACAAATTTCTTTGAGTGTATTGGCAAAACGTCGATCAGCTTGATGACAAGATGGCGGATTGTACCATATGATTTGTGGTTGTTGTACAAATGAGACCAGCTTTAATTGTTTCGCCATGATATAAACATTGCATTGAGTAGCTACGTATGGTATATTTATTAATTTTTGTCATCTGCTTGCGCCTGTAATCGCATGCTATCTACATATTGATTAGCTTTGTGTGATATATATATTCAATAATTTGAAAAAAAGATAACAAGATTACTAAATATGTATCGATAACGGCAGATAGCACATACCTCGCACTGTAAAACCGGCCCTTAATCTATATTTAACCAACCACGTTTTCTGAGTGTGCCCAGAAACCGCTACAAACAATCAGCTGATGGCAGTAATAAGGTGGTTGTGGTATCTTCTATTTTAAATTTGTTATGGGCGCGGGTGGTCGGAGTTCAGTTGTAATCTATAGCCACTTCTTGACTGTATTTGTTTATTAGCAAGCAAGTAATTGAATACATGAATACATGCAATCTACTTTTAATGTTGAACATAACATACAAGTACGCCAGAATTTAAAAGTAAGTGTAAGAAAGCTTGGACTATAGCAATAAACGAAATCTCTTACATAAGAAGATATAAAACATGGAAAAGGAAAAAGACTTGTATCGTGAAACATGGGTTCGTTATTTAGGTAATATGAAATTTAAATTTTGAACTGTTCAGTTATTGTAAATGGTTTTTGTTTTTAAAAGGTTACTGCAATGAAGTTGGTGAAGCCTTTCGTCGTTTGGTGCCTTCGAAACTTGTGACAGCCAGTTATGTTGTGTCCACTGGCTATGTTTGTGCCGATACCATAGACAAATCATATAAAGATTATAAAAAAGGCTCCTCACTAACCAACGTTGGTATAACCGCATCAGATGTGTTCATTTGGCAAATTTTGGCCTCGGTGGTGATACCTGGCTTTACAATAAATCGGTAGGTGTTTTTGGTCGCTTTTAAATCATGGGGACTGATATTCATACAAAAATGAGTTAAAACAAAGCATAAAACGATAAGGCGATTTACTTTTGATTGATAATTGCAGTATTTTTGAGAATATGTACAAATGCTTAATAATTATTTATTACAAAAAAAACCATAGACAAATGGAAATATAAAATCCGCAGAAATTCTGAAAAAACTATCCTAGGGGATATGCCTAATTCTCAATCATTTTTGGTCATGCAAATAAGACCGGCGGATGGATCAATGGAATACCAATAGTTTACTATTTGAATAAAGTAGTTTACACTTTAATTTATCCATAGAGTAACTATGAATGGCTTACACAGGTTTAAATAAACCGAATATGTTTAAAATATTACAACAAAAGTCCACTAGGACCTTAAAGTTTTTTTATTTTATTTTTTTAAAGACATAAATTGCATCATACAATGGACATGAATCACCAAAAATATGTTAATATGATTTCTCTTTTTCCCAGAATAACCTACTTCAGCGGTCGACTGCTACGCCAAGCCGATGTTCATAAGAAACTTGCGAAATATCTTCCCACCGCCTTTGGTTTATTGTCCATACCCTTTATAATTCCACCAATTGACAATAGCGTGGATTATTTAATGGATAATACATATCGCAAATACATTTCAAAAACAACGTAATGAATGCTGTGATGGTGCAAACAACTGAAACAAAGAATAAAGTCTACGATGCCAAAGAGAAGCAATGACAAAAAAAAAACTCAATTAATAGTACAATAATGCTAATTAGTAATACTATTGTAGATGTAGTTTGTATACTTATAAATTAGCATAACTTCAAATAAATGCACAAAGAACATATTTCCAATTAATATGTGTATCTTTCTTAAGTTTATTTCAACTACACAGGTCTGGCCGGAGGGAGGGATGTATTGGCAATATCCTCAATAAGTTTCACATTGTCTAATAGCAATGAACTTACTCGTTTTTAGGTGATGATTCTAATGTTGTTTTTGTAGAAGGTTTCTGGGCGGCGAATGCCCATCCAAAAAAAAAAAACATTAGGCCTGTTCCAGTTTTCGAAAACGCAAAACGAAAGAAGTCCTTTACTGATTTCTTGCAAGCCTCAAAAGTTTAAATACATATTTTAATCAATTTTCTATCCAGTAAGAGGAACCTCAAGTGATTTCAAACTACTACTCTGGTTTCCCAGGGGAAGTTAATTTCTTCAGGTGCAATGGAAGGCGGTCGTTCTCCAAGGACTACATTCCATTCATTCTACATTTACCGCATCTGCTACCGTGTATGCATAAATGTTGTCTAGACCTGCTCGATATGCCGCTTGATCTAGAGGTTCTCTCTTGTAGCGCTGAACCTCACGCTCTAGATCATGTAGATTTACCTTAAGGCTTCTGGTCGGTGGATATCTATCCACAAGATGATGATTTGGATGGTCTCTGCGATAACAGCTCAAAAGGTATTGCTTAGACAGCATGTAGTTATGGCTTCGCACTGGTAGGATCTTTGTCTCGTGATGTAGGTGGTCCACATGAGAACTGAGGAGACAGCCCGTCGCAGTTCGGAGGGCGGCATTCTGACAGATCTGAATATTATGCCACTGCATCCAATCCTGATGTCATGATCGTACAATCGTCCGGATATGATACGATCTCTATGCCGTCTGGAGGTGGTGGAATGGAGAATAGGTAGAGGTTAAACAGTGCCGGAGAAATCACCCCACTTTGGGGAACTCCCTGTTTCGCTCTACGGTGTTTCGACTTCTTATCCCTAAATTCCACAAATGATTGGCGACCACAGCGTTTCAGGCCAGGCTGGAGGGACGTGTTGGCGATGTCCTTAAATAATTTGGCATGGCTGACCGTGTCGAGCGCCTTCGATAGGTCCAGTGCCGCGAAGACCGTCCTACCACATGGCCTGGGCTGATTGAAGCTACGGCAAATGTATGCGGTGAAAACATGCAAAGCTGTTGTTGCGCTATGCAGTCTTCGAAATCCATGTTGATGCTCGGCGAATGACAATTTTCCTACGAGGCTCGGGAGGAGTAATGCCTCAAGCGTCTTTGCTACTGGTGAGAGAAGGGAGATCGGTCTGTACGACTCCCCCAAACTCGTGTCCTTTCTAGGCTTCAGTAGCGGAATAACCCTGCCCATTTTCCAGACATCGGGAACTACAAGAGTGGTCAAAGACAGGTTGAGGACAGTAGTAAGGTATTCAACTCCAGGTGAATCCAGATTCTTCAACATCAACGTAGAGATTCCGTCGGAGCCTGACGCCTTAGATGATTTGGTGCCACGGATGACATTCGTAACTTCGCCCACGGTAAATTGTGATGGCTGTTCATCGGTTCGGAGACCACGAATACGGCGAATGGCTCTCCTCCTTGCCCTGTCACTCTCGGGATGCACAATAAATTGATGGTTGAACAACCTGGCGCATATCTTCGAATCAGTCACGGTTATTTCGACAAAAGTGACTGACGACCTGTTGTCCCGTCTACTGGGGTTCGCGAATGATTTAACAGTAGACCACAGCTTGCCAACACCGGTGCCTTACTTACATTGCTCCAAGCCACAAATTCCGCTTATGTTCGTTGACTACCCTGTTTATTTTCAGATTCAGCTCGCTGATTCTAGAGTAAGTGGGGTCCAAACAATGAATCCCATCACGCTCTTCTGCGAGTACCACTGCCTGTGCCGGGAAATTGGGCCACACTTAGGGTATTCGACCGGCTGGTATAAAGCGAGCGGCTGCTGCGTTAATAATGTCTCAGAATTTCCTCTCGGCCACTAGCACATCCGGGGTGGCAGTGCACTGAAGCGGCGATTGGTATACTATCTGAAGCCAGCCCAATCGGCCTTCTTCTGATTGATAAACGTCCGGCGCTCAGAGGTTATGAAATCGGGTACTCGGTCGATTGTGAGACTTATGGGGAGGTGGTCTGACCCCAAAGAGATGACGGCTTGCCAGGATACGTAACTCAGGAGATCAGGGGATGCAGTTGAGATGTCTGGCGAGCTGCTGCACCTCCTCGTAATCCTAGTGGGGGCATCCTCATTTTCCGTGCAAAACGTGGAGCTAGCTATCTACTCTGCCAAGGCTATGCCACGCTGGTCGTTACCTAGGGGAGAATGCCATGACGTGTGATGCGCATTAAAGTCCCCTAGAACCAGACTATTATGGCCACATAGTAACTCACTTATGTCGGCGTTGTAAGCTTGGCCATTAATCGGGACACAGCTACCAACCGGCTGTATGTACACGTTGTATAGCTCTATCTCGGCAGTACATGACCTGACTGCTATCCCCATGCACTTCAAGTAGGGGTCGCTAGCGCCAGGCGCAGGCGAGATGGGCCAATATTGCACGGAATGGTGTATCACGAAGGCCAATCCCCCACCTCTATTCCTTGAGCGATTCTTACATAGCACATTTTATCCGTGACAACTATGCAAGCTGCAGGTGTTGGTCAGCTTTGTCTCCTGGATCGCTGCGACCAATATTTCTTTTCGACTCATGAAATCCACAATTCCATCGATCATGCCACGGAGACCGTTAAAGTACATTACCCGGCACTGGCCTGGCAATATTTCGGCTGGGATGCTGCCGTTGCGTATATTGCCGTACGGGAGAGGTCGGGGGGGTCACATAGTCCGACGACGAGCACACAGAAGGCGACGACGACGATGCTTGTGACCCACTGCTGGCTATGTTCGCATAGCACCTTGTGACATATCCAGTATGACTATACTCCCATAGTGAAGTGAGGCCAGAGCAAGATCGCCGACCTCACCGACACCGACCAATGATGGAGGCGGTTTTGGCAAACCGAACAGAACTAGGGTTCGGGGGTTCTTTTTAATCCTGGCGCGGACCAGAAGCGTGGGGAAAAGGCACTCCGGGATGTGCCTCCCATGGCAAAAAAAAGGCGAACATGTACACTGAGGCGGCAGCCCTTGCCGATGAGGGTTCCATCGTGTCAATCCGGTGCGTACAACCGGCTGCCATGGGAGGAGGATATTAACCTCCACATATAATTTTGGGCACAACAACAAATGGCCAAAAGTGTATACCCTTCACCACTGCAGTAGTGTAAAGTATAACCCCTTTCCTTAATGTTGTATCACTTTTAAGTATACACTGAGGTAAATATCTACTTTGTTTATTAAACATAATTGTTTTGCAGAAAAGCAAGCCTTACAAATACATATGAATATAAATGAACATTTCCTTTTATGTCATAGAGAAAATTTGAATTTTCTTTACAACTTATTTTAGCAAACCTAGAAATTTTCCAAGCAAACAACGAGGAACATATTATTTCGCGGGATAAAGCGCAAAGAAAATAAAAGTACAAATGAACATGTCTTTGTTGCGCTCTGCAAATTGGCTCACACAAGCCCTAGTAAGGTCAAATAAATCGCCAAAAGTAACAAATGTTGCTAAAAGAATCCGTTTGTATGCAACCAGAGAGGATCCACGAGTCACAGTAAGTACCATTAGTAGATGAACAACTTGGTTCGTTAGTCCTTCAATATCATTTTATTCGCTTGTATGCAAAATAGAAAGGACTGGTAATTGGAGTATATCAAAAAGAAGGGGACAAGGACCCAAAGTTAACTACCAGCGGAGAAAAATTTGATGATCGAGTCCAGGGAAAAGTTTCTGAACTTATCAAAGAGTATGAACTTGAAAAGGAATCTTTGATAAATTTCTTGACTTATATTTCTCTTATTCAGATGCAATATAACAGGACAATTGGGCAGGGGCAAGGTGTTCAATAACATTGACCAAGAGTTTCGATCTGTGGCTGTCATTGGTATGGGACGGGAGGGTGCTGGTTTTAATGAACTGGAAATGATTGATGAAGGCATGGTAAGTTTAAAGTTGCGAAATTGAAATCCCATTTGGCGGAAAATTGGTTATACAACCGCTTATTGTTAATAGGAAAATGCCCGCGTAGCCGCTGGTGTGGGCGCCAGAAGCCTTCAAATGCAAGGATGCTCTGAAGTCTTTATCGATTCAATGGAATATCCCGAACAAGCGGCTGAAGGCAGTGCCTTGGCTGTATGGCGTTACAATGATAATAAACAAAAGAAAAATCGCACCATAGTTCCAAAACTAGAGCTATATGATTCACCTGATGTTGATGCCTGGACACGGGGACTATTTAAAGCCGAATCTCAGAATTTAGCTCGCCGTCTAAGTGATGCCCCCGCTAATCAAATGACACCCACAACATTTGCTCAAGCCACCGTGGATGCTTTGTGCCCATGTGGTGTTACCGTTGAAATACGTACCATGGAATGGATTGAACAACAGCGTTTGAATTCATTTCTAACTATAGCCAAGGGCTCCTGTGAACCCCCGGTACTATTGGAAATTAGCTATTGTGGCACAGCACCGGAAGACAAGCCCATACTATTGTTGGGCAAAGGCATGACATTTAATAGGTAACTATTTCCACAAGCGGAGAAATTTAAGATTTTCCTTCATTTTCATCGTTTTTATACCCTGCACCACTACTGTGCTACAGGGTTGTTGTTGTTGTAGTAGCCACATTTGTATGTGGAGTTGGCGTTACTCGTCAAGCTCTTATATACGGCATCGCCGCGAGAAAATTATGGCCATTGGTTATTTAAGGATGCCAATAACTCGCCTTGTCGTATGGAGAATTATAGGCTGACTCTCCACTCGATACCGCTGATTTGCACGCGACTGCAGTTGCAGCTACTCCTTATAGAGCATTCCACTATCCACAACCTGTGGACGCACCCGATAGCTACCAGCTAAGCTTCTCGTGATAACGAAGAACACACAGATTAAAGTTCAAAGTTCCAGCCTGCGTGATGGTCATAGTCATCCCGTGCCGGGTTGGTACAGAGTATTATAGCTTATTAGTTCATTTGTTTGTAGGAGGCCATCGTAGCGCAGAGGTTAGCATGTCCGCCTATGACGCTGAACGGCTTGGTTCGAATCCTGGCGAGACCATCAGAAAAAATTTTCAGCGGTTGTTGTTGTAGTAGCAGTGTGTTACACACTGAGGCGGCAGCCCTTGAAGATTAAGAACTCCATCGGGTCAAGACCGTACGTATAACCGGCTGCCATGGTTTTCCCCTCCCTATGGTGGTTTTCCCCTCCTAATGCTGGCAACATTTGTCAGGTACTATGCCATGTAAAACTTCTCTCCACAAAGGGGTCACACTGTCCGTGTCCGTTCGGACACGCCTAAAAAAAAGAGGCCACTTATCATTGAGCTTAAATTCGAATCGGACTGCACTCATTGATATGTGAGAAGTTGGCCCCTGTTCTTTAGTGAAATGTTTATGGGCAAAATTTGCATTTGTAACACCCAGAAGGAAGAGAGCTAGACCCATTGATAAGTATACCGATCGACTCATCATCACTCTCTTCATCACTTTCTTTCGATTTAACTATGTCCGGCTTTCGGTCTGTCCAAGTTAATTTGTGAACAAAGTACAGGTCGCAATTTTCATCCAATCATCTTCAAATTTGACACAGACATTTTATTAGTCAAGAAACGGAGCCTATTGAAATTGGAAAAAAATATACATCTTCGTCCGATTTGGACTAATATTGCAATAATGTGGCCTTTTGCTAACCGGTTCTCTCTTTTTATTTTTTGACAGAAATATTACTTGTGAATTTCATAGAAATCGGCTCATATTTGGATATTGCTCCGATATATATTGTCCGATTGTCAAGCGCATTTTTTTTACCAATCTTCCCAACATTTTGCACAACGCTTTCCTCGACAAGTACTACAATATCTAAGAAGTTTGATCGAAATCAGTTAAGATTAAGATATAGCTCTCATATATATGTTCGTCCGATTTTGAGCAATATTGCAATAATGTGTTCATTTGTAAACCGATTCTCTCAAATTTTGGCAGGAAGGATTTTGTTATGACTCATAACATTGCTGGAGAATTTTATAGATATCGGTTCAGATTTAGATATAGATTCCATGCATATATATCGCCCGATTTTTCTTCTAAAGCCACTACAAGCGCATTTATTGACCAATCTTACCAAAATTTTGCACAACGTTTTGGTCAATCCCATGGCAACCGGTTGTACGTACCGGATTGACTCGATGAAGTCCTTCATCGACAAGGGCTGCCGCCTCAGTGTACAACACACTGCTACAACAACAACAACCACTACTATAATATCTAAAGAGTTTGGTTGAAATCGGTTCAGATTTAGAAATAGCTCCCATATATATGTCGTCAGATTTTGGAAAATTTGCAATAATGATGTCATCTGTCATCCGTAGTTATTACAGTTTGAACAGATTTGCTTGAAATTTAATACGAATTGTTTAATAACACATCTGAACACATACGCCGAGGTACATAAAGATATAACAGCCACTTTGTACATATAGGGTAGGTGTAGGGTATTATTCAGTCGGCACCGCCCGACTTTTGCCTTTCCTTACTGTTTTTTTTTTCTCTTAGCGGCGGCATTTGTTTACGTCCTTGCAAAGGCATGGATGAATATAGAGGTGCCATGGCGGGTGCGGCTGTTTGCGTGGCTGCTATAAGAGCAGCAGCTGCCCTATCATTGCCCATAAATATATCGGCAGTTATACCATTGTGTGAGAATATGCCCTCGGGAATGGCATGTAAGCCCGGCGATGTGGTTACATTATTAAATGGGCGCACCTTGGCCGTTAGAGTAAGTTCCAAACCACTGAAAAACTATTGACATGTAAAATTATTAAAATTATCCCTAGGATACTGACAAAGCTGGCGTTGTGGTAATGGCTGATCCTTTGATATATGCTCAAACTACTTATAAACCACGCTTGGTAATTGATGTGGCCACTTTGGGTAGCGGTGTTGTTCAGGGTTTGGGTGGCAGTGCCACTGGTATATTTTCCAACTCACATTACATATGGAAGCAATTCCAAAAAGCGGGCTCGCTAACTGGAGATCGCATGTGGCGTTTGCCGTTATGGAACTATTACAAAAAACTTGTGACAAGTAAATAAACCAACTAAAGATTTATCAAAGAATCTTAGCTTATCTTCTATTCTCTTCCAATAGCTAACACTAGCTTCGATATCAGCAATAATGGTGAAGGTCCAGCCTCCAGCTGTTTGGCAGCTGCCATTTTACATGTAAGTTCTAAAGTCAGTCATCATTCTTGGACACATTGACATCACCATATATTTGCAGGAATTTGTGCCCTGTGTTGATTGGGCTCATTTGGATATACGTGGAGTGGGTATGTTAACCCACTACGGCACCATACCATATCTCTTGAGGGATCGCATGACGGGTCGACCAACTCGCACTCTAGTTCAGTTCCTATACCAAATGGCCTGCCCAGATGCCAATAAATAATGTCGCACCTACCAATTTCCGAAACTAAAAATTAATTGCTAATTAATAATCATTAGGTGTTGTTATATTTTATTACACGGAGTGTCATGGAGTGAAAATTTGCTGTGTACTATATGTTGTTTTCAATTCTACGAGTTTTATGTATATTTTTATAGAAATATTGTTTAGATTTTTACTTGAATATATTTCGAAATTTTTTTAAAGAACAATGAACGATTTTTGTTTAAGAGATATTTGTAGTCCATCGTCAAGCTAGACAATAATGGTGAAGTGTTTTTTTTTTATGGTAGCAGGAAGGAATAAATGGAATTTTAAGAAAGTCCACAATGATAAGTAGAATAAGGGCTTGGAGGAGCAGTTTTTATTTCTGTATTTTATCGCTGGGTTATATCTAAGAAGGAAGCACCTGTTGTTATAAGTGTTCAACTTTCTTTTAAAGATAACAACAAACATAAATTATATTTAATATAAATGTTTTGTTAGTTTATTGCATTATGTATGTACATATATACTTTGTGTAAAAATTCATATTTTATATAGGTATGTATATATAAAAAATAACAAAGGCTTTAAGCGATACTATGTAATTAAGTAGTTTTAGTCAACCAAATAGGGGCTATCCAAAGCACCCAATCCAGCAGCAACGCCACCTTCATTGGCAGTTGCTACTTTGGTTCGCAGCATATGACCTGCTTGATAATTGCATATAATGTTATCGACATCTCCAATAACAACACCGAATATGCCCAATTCTGAAACCACGTCAACAACAGAAGGAGGCATTTGACCTCCGGGTCTGATCATATAACCTTTTGATATGGGCGGTTTAATAAGGTCCATTAAAATCCAAGCCGATCGCTCAACTCGGGACATTTTCTACAGAAATAAAGAAAAAAACTTATAAATGTTGTCGTCGCACAACTAGCACCAACACAAACTTACTCTCAGCACATCTGGTATATCCAAACCGTAGACATTGTTACCGCCACCTTCACGCTGAGGTTTTAAAACAAAACGTTCGGGTTCTTTTAAAGCCATTTCGTAAGTATTATTTCCAACATCATTATCTTCCAATGAATAGAGGCCGGTGAAAATTTTACCAATGGCTTTAATTTCTTCGGGATCACTAATAAATCGTTCCAGCATTTCAGGTTGAGCTAAAGCTTGTTGAACTTTTTTGGTGCCAGCCAAATGGTAGTGAATTGAGGGACATTTAATTGCTTTTGAACTTTCCATTAAATAGCGAGCATCCCATTCCTTATGAGAATGATAATGACCAGGTTCGTAGCCAGCTCGGAAATATATTACAGCTACTTCAAGGTCACCACTTTTAATGATAGAAAAAAGTATATATAAAGAGTAATACATTTATTAAAAAACTAATAGCAATTTCTTCATAATTTCGTTTGTACTTACACAACTAATTGCTTCTCTAAACCAAGCTTTCCAGCATCATGAACCTCAGTAAGAGTACGTCTTACCACTTTAATATGAGGGTATTTTTCACGTATATAGAATTCATGGAACCGCTACAAATAGCAATAAATATATGTAAAATTAAGGATAATCTTTAAATAATAACGCTAAAGAATTTCTAATCAGAACGACGGGTCATTATTTATAAACCAAAATGAATTTATTCATTTAAATGGATTATTTGATTTATGTAAAACTATTTGGCCCGATATGCTTTGCTTGACCGTAAAACGAGTCTACAAGTAAAAGTATTTGTTATCTATTCACAAACACATATCGTATAGATTAAACCCATAATCGTATTATTTTTCAAAAGAAAATAAGCAAAATAAGTCAAAATATAAACATTGCATAAAAGGATTTACATCAGCTAGCTATCATTCACAATAGTTCCCATGTAACATAACGTTTTATATGTACGAGCGATGTTTAGTAAGCACAAACTTGGCAAATGTTGCTTACTTGAAACCAGTGTTGCCACTCAAGAAAATTATTTGCTACCAAAATTTAAAAAAAAATCAATCAAACCCGAACAAAACCTACCAAATGTTCTAAAGGCCAAAAATACTACTAAATACTATCTCATTAGCTAAGACTCAATGTCTCATTGTCCTCTGTCTCTTACTACTAAATTTCTTATGAATATTCCATTAAGGGACAGGGAATTCTTATCTCACATCAATGAGTGCAGACCGAATAAAGTTTAAACTCAATGACAAAGGGCCTCCTTTTTTATGCCGAGTCCGAACGACGTGCCGCATAGCGACACCACTTGGTAGAGAAGTTTTAACATGGCAGGATACCTTACAAATGTAGCCAGCATTAGTAAAGGGATTGGCTAAAAATGGGCGGAAAAGTGGTACTCTGCTTATAGTGAGGAAAATGACAAAAATAATCAAAGTGGCAACGTTTGAATTCATTGCAGCATCATTTTTCGCAAATTGAAACCAATAAAATATAATTGGTTTCAATTTGCGAAAAAATAAATTAAATGGAGAAAAAGTAAATGCAGATAAGAAAACGTGTTTTAGTATGGAAACAAAAACATTTGTTTGCTGTCAAACACTTAAAAATTTCAGCGACTATTCCGAAAGCAGAATAGAATACGGTCAATACACTCTGGTTTCTCAAACGATATTGTAACACTCAACTGTTCTCTCTTAATATAACGGTACAACGAAAGACAAAAAGAGAAAATGTCAAAAACATAAACTAAATAAACGGTTCAGTTGAATAATGGCAGTGGCGAATTCAGCAAATTTAAAGTTTTTTGCGAAAAAAAATCAATGTTAAAACAGTTTTAAAAGTTAAAACAGTTTTAAAAGTTAAAAAAGCCTGTATGAAATGTTTTCGTGAAAAAAGGCCAAAAAAATCGTTGACAACGGTGGAGACAGCCAAAATGGATGTGTGATTCAGAAGAAAATTATTTAGAAAATGTGAGTGACAATATAAAATAATTATAAAGAAAGACAATCATAAACTGCAGAAAAACAGCTTTCTCCTTTCCATCGCAGGTAGACTGGCCACCGAGTGAACTCACCTTTTTCTAGTTGGCTACTCATTCAACCTAAACCTAAACTATTGGGTTGCCCAAAAAGTAATTGCGGATTTTTTAAAAGAAAATAAATGCATTTTTAATAAAACTTAGAATAAACTTTAATCAAATATACTTTTTTTACACTTTTTTTCTAAAGCAAGCTAAAAGTAGCAGCTGATAACTGACAGAAGAAAGAACGCAATTACATAGTCGCAAGCTGTGAAAAAATTTGTCAACGCCGACTATATGAAAAATCCGCAATAACCCTATTTCAAATAACCCTATTTCAAATCTACATTAACTTTTGTGAATAAGATTTGTCGCCATCGAACGCAAACGAAATTCTCACTAGAGTTGTGTACTGAGCTTTATAACGAAAATTAAAAAATTGTACGCCGACTGATCGCTTAGCTTAACGTTATTAGGTGAATCCTGTTATGAACAATGTTGCCAAAAATTGTCCGTCCATTATCCCCATATTTCGAATCTTCTGTCCCCAAAAAGCCCCAAACTAATATGAATCGCTTTTTATTAAATGTTTTTGGTTACTAGAATCCATTTCTTAGACAAAAATAAACGTCATATCATTTTTTACTGACGGTCAAACCACCAACGATGAATTAGATATAAAGTTATCGATAGCATGCATGTCGATAACATGTACTTTGCACTGTGTTGTTAAAAAAACAGGGACATCATTTCGCATTGGTACAATTGGGTTTTTTTTGTATTTTTGCCCTATGCAGTGCAGTTCACATGTTCTGGATAGAATTTCAGTGCAAAGTTGTTCTGGATAGTTATCGAGATCATTCCATAACAGATAATAATCGTTTAGTCGTGATTTTCATAACAGTACTAAAATAAAATACCCTTGGTCTAAAATGTGTCTTATTTTATCTACATGTTTATCAAAAATTACTAAAAAAAGTAAAGATAAAATACAAAATTCCCCACTTTTTGCTCCGAATACCCATTAATTTCCCAAGTCCCCAAGTCGAAAATGTCGTCCCCATTTTCGATAATAAATTCCTAATTTGGGGAGATACTGGCAACACTTGTAATGGACCTGAATTTATGTCTAAATTATATGATCGCATATGACGCTTAATGTATGGGTTCGAAACTTTCCGAGAACATTAGCAAAAATGTTCGCCGTGGTTATGCCCTGACTAAGGTTAGGTTAGGTTGAAAAGAGGGTGCAGATATTAATCCGCCCCATGCCACTATTGACATACACCTAAGCCTGTAATCGGCTTGTTGTGCGCCCTAAAAACTATAAAGTAACCCCTAAAAAGAAAATTTTATGTTAGGAATCCTGTGCTACTTACAAAATCCTTATTTGTTTTCAATACCACTCCACTAAGTTGTTTCATGTCTGGTATTGTGTCTCCACCTAAGTGCCGGTATCTGTTAGACGCGAAAGCCGGGCAATGACAAAGGAAGTGCTCCAACATCTCAACATCTTCCCCGCATGTCCTACACATGCTATCACTTGCCGCACCGATTTTACATAAATGAGCTCGTAGTCCTATGTGTCCCGTTATGCTAACAATAGCTATACTGACCTCCTTCTTACTTCCTTTTAGTAATAGCCTCGTCTTCTCACGATCTGGATCCCCCCTATAGGATTTTCGCCGTCCTACCGAGCGTTTCGCTGTTCCACAATGTTGCATGCGCATTCGTCGCCCACTCCCTTAACTCGGACTGCGTCGACACGTAAGGCTTCGAGTTAACCAAGTTTATTGACGGCAGTCCTCTGACCTTAACCGCCAAATCGTCTGCCCTTTCATTTCCCCTTACTCCGTTATGGCCCGGCAACCATCCTCAGAGAAGGCGTTAATCTACTTCTTACACTGCAAGACTGTTCGTGACCTCCGTCCGTCCTGGTTGTTATTGCTCTTATGGCAATTTTACTGTCGGTAAAGATGTTCACACTCGACGTCCTCGGGTTACCGTATTATGGTCAGGCAGTCTAAAAGAGATCTCAGTCCCTGGGTTCTCAATGTAGACCCCCGGCCTACACTGTCCTCTAGCTTTGAACCATCCGTGTAAAAAGATTTTCCAGATGGCAATACTAGGGTTCCGACTTCAAGGTTCATTTCAAGAATCCGATCGGAAACCTCTTCCCTTCCTTCCAGGTTTCCTTTCGCCGCCTCGATTATACCGCGATCGTACGAGCTGCTCCAATCCTCAACCCATTCTCCCATCCCTGACTGATGTTGAGAGACATTCTTACCACTGTCGTGTAAAAAAAGAAGTGTCGCTCAACGGCAAACATATCCTACACAAGCATAAAAAAGTTTTTTATCATTGGGATACATATATATAAATCGGACAGTACCTTAATAAGAATGCGAAAAGAAGGACCTTTTTTGGGCAACTTGTAAAACATTCCCATAGAATTCATGGTGGAAGATGGCAAAGGGTAGGTCTGAACTACGTTTTTATTTGTCACAACTCACCTGATCACAAATATTATAGGTAACATCCTCAATTATAAACATTATAACAGCTTTGGGATTGTTATATATTTCCCAAGCTCGAACCATGCCATTACAAATTCCGGCCAGAGCTTGATTATCAGGCATCTGAAATAGTAAATTATAATTCAAATGTATATGAAAAAAAAATAAATGCATTTTAACAGTGCGAAAAACTTACATTTTTGATCTTCTCCGCACAGTCGAGTTCACTTAGAACAAAGCTATAGGGGGGAAAATAATTAATTTTGTTTTAGTTGTTTTTTTTTTCAATATTAAGCTAAAGACATTTAAGAAACACTTAACTAGGTGTGACATGCACAAACAAATACTACAAAGTTGTTTACAAAATTATGGCTAGTAGTTGTAAAATGTTACGATACGAAACAAAAACAAAGCTGGAGGTTAGAGCTTAAAATAAAGAAGAAAAACTACAACTTATTTACAGATGGCAATTCTTTTCGCACAATTACTCAAAGAAAAGATGAGCTAATATTTAATGCAATGATTTATTAAAATTTATAATAGAAATAGTTTTTGAATAATACCTCTGCAGAGGCAACATGTGTGTGGATATGCCACCGAAGCTAGAGGCAATGGTGTTGATTTCGACTTGTTTAATAGCATTTTCAGCAAAGACATGAGCCAGATAATCGGAACGTAAGATTCCAAGGGAAAGATCCTGTAATTGTAGGCATAACGAAGAGAAAAAAACAAACATATAAACAAAGGAATGATAAGATGTCCATAGCAAATTGATCAAATAATCAATGAGTAGACGCAGACATTTGTGTATTATGTTTTTTGGTTACCATAATTGATAAGCATAATAAATCGAAATGACTGATGAATGTGTAGCTAGCTATTGTTGGTTGTTAAAATGCATGGAGTAGGCATTAGAAAAAGCAACAAAGAATATTCTTTAACTTGGCTCACTGAGTATTTATCGATTATCATGTGTGGTAGTTAAACGAAACACCACCACTGCTACCCCGCAGCACATTTAGAAATTTTTGCGAAAAAGAATCCCTGGCCAAACTGTATGCCACAAATAAATTTAATAGCTTATACCTACATAATATTTATATATATTTTTATAGAGAGATTATTTTATATGAGAACACAGGAGCATGCATTCAATTCAATACAAAGCATTAATTTTGGAAAAAGGCAAACCTAAGTTAAAATACTTTTCAACAGAAGCATATTAGAAATTATTTATAAAAGAAAATATGAAATAGACAGAACTTCGATGAAGTAAATTTATTGAAAAAAGTCTCCAATTAGCGGATAAAAACAAACAAAAACAAACAACAAAGCTAATTAAACTTAATTATTGTATTTAAAGCCGGTTAAGAGTTTATTATCCATTATACCATGACATATGTACACAGGTACATATCTACAATACTATGCAATCAATGTTTTAAGTACATATGTATTTATGGATCTAGTTAGAATTCGAACAGATATAACATTATCGAATTGGAAGAGTATAGTATTCATATATTTTTGGCACCTTTGTATTGCTCTACTGATTGGTCCTAAATGACCAAAACCAGATGCGATTGTATTAATTTCGACTTGCTTCCAGCAACAGTAGGCACAGGGTTTTTCATTCTCTTTGTTTCCATTTTCATTAATTAAGTCTTTACATCTTGATTCCAACATCAAATCACTTCGTAAAATACCCAACGATAAGCGCTATTTTAGTTTTTTTTATGACATATATATATGAAAAAAAAAAGAAAATAAAAAAATATATATGTATATAGCATGTAATATATGTTATCTTATTTACGGGGAAGGAAGACATATATTTTTTAAGGGAACTTCGTGTTGTCTCAATTTCATTTGTGCAACTAAATGAACGACGTCAAGTGTATTTATTAAATGTTTTTGTTAATATTTTCTCAAACATTATACTATGACAATGTGTGTATGATAAAATAATCCCAATTTCCTGGTCTCTTTACAAACGTTATTTGGAGAACTTATTATTAGCACCTAATTGTTTCCGGCTAAAGAAACAAATAAACAATAATTGTTGATTATATTTGATCAAGAAACAGGTGAAAAAAACTATAACAATTAGCGAATATTTGAAAATACAATTTAATTTTTCTGTTTTTTCGTTTTTTTGTTAGTCTGTTTTTTCTCATAGTTCTTTTTGGAGTCTATGTGTTGAACATCAGTTATTTTTGGCTGGCATTTACTACAGGGCTAACTTACAAATCAATGCTTGTCTAACTTATTTGTTAGTTGACCACCATGGGTGGTTTTATTTTTAAAAAAAAATCACCAATTGGTTTTAAATCAAAAAAATGTTTTCAAAAATTTGGTCGAAAGGTTAACCGGGCGGACTCCAGTTTCTTGGATTTCATCCCTTCTTCGACATATTACCCAGCCAATCATCAATGTTTTGAGCTTAGACAAAAATAGTCTAAATTAAAAACTTTGTTGGTCATAACTTCAAAGAAAGTTGACAGTAATAAATTGGAACCATTCTTGGTTTTCATACAGCTCCACTATTTGTGAAGAGACTGCATAAGGTTTCTTGTTGCATATGCAAGTTAACATCGTTGTACCCACGTTTCATTTTTGTTTTCTCTTTTTTGTTGATCTGTTTTTTTCTATAGTTCCTTTTTGGAGTCAGTCAGATCATTTATTTTTGGCTGGCATTTACCACAGGGGTAACTACCAAACCAATGTTTCTCCAACTAGTTGATTTATTTATTAATAAAATCACCAGTTGGTTTTTAATCAAAAAATGTTTTCAAAAATTTGGTCACAAGGGTAACCGGGTGGACTGCAATTTCTGGAATATCATCCCTTTATCAGCAGTATTCTTCGACGAATTACCCAGTCAATCACCAATGTTATGAGCTTTGACAAAAATAGTCTAAATGAGAAAACACTGTTGCTCATAATATTTATATACCCTCCACCAGAGTTTTGGTACCACTTCCGACAACCGACAAGTATGGGCTAAATCGGTTGATAACCTGATATAGCTGCCAAATAAACCGACCTTGGGTCTTGACTTCTACAGCTTCCAGAGGGATCAATTCTTATCCGATTTGGCTGAAATTTTGCATGAAGTGTTCTGGTATGACTCCCAATAACTGTGCCAAGTATAGTCTAAATCAGTCCATAACCAAATATAGCCGCCATAAACCGATCTCCCGATTAGACTTCTTGAGCCCCCAGAGGGCGTAATTCCTATCGAATTTGGCTGAAATTTTGCATGAAGTGTTTTTTTTTTTTTTTTGATTTCCAAAACTTTGTCAATTATCGTCAAAATGAGTTCATATCCTGATATAGCCGCCATATAAACCGATCTCCCGATTAGACTTCATAGACTTCTAGAGGGCGCAATTTTTATCCGATTTGACCGAAATTTTGCATGAAGTGTTTTAATTTGATTTCCAACAAATTTGCCAGGTATGGGCTAAATCAGTCCATATCATGATATAGCCGCTATATAAACCGATTTCCCGATTAGACTTCATGGGCTTCTAGAGGGCGCAATTCTTATTCAATATGGTTGAAATTTTGCATATATCGTTTTGGTATGACTTCCAACAACTGTACCATGTATGGTCTAAATCGGTATATAGCCTGATATAGCTACCATATAAACCGACTTCCTAGTTTGACTTTTTGAGCCTCCGTAGGGGGCAATAATTGCTCGATTTGTCTGAAATTTTGGAGGTGATGTTTTTCTATGACTGGTGTTTTTTTATTTGAAAAGTTATTTAAGGAAATTGTTTGAATTAAACCAAATGGCGATTTAATTAATAAATAAATCTAATAAATAAGATAAACAACCATTGGTTTGGTAGTAACCCCTGTGGTAAATGCCAGCCTAAATAACTGACCTTGGAAGCATAGGCTACAAAAAGAACTATCCAAACCATATTAATATAAGGTCTGTTCGCGTACTTTTCCATTAAAAATTTGCAGGAGAACAAGAACAGTCTTTACCCTGTTTTGCTTTTTATTTGGATTAAACATCTGAATTTTACAAAACAGCTGTTCGATGTTGCAAATTTTTGCTGGGAAAAAACCTCCAGTTGGAATTTGCAAGCTCTCAATTACCAAACACTCAAAAATGTGCTAGATTTCACGCACTCTCCGGCTCTCTTCTACTAGCAAATAATGTGCGCGAACGACTTCCAGTAACAATTTGGGTTAAACTCTCGTCAGCTGATTTTATAAAGGGAAAACAGATGATTGAGCCATTAAATCCGGATTTAAAGAACAGTGTAAACGGTGTAAACGTAAAGTGGATAGGCCCCATTAACATCATTAAGGATGTCAAATCTGCCGCTGGAAAGCGATAACAAAGAGTTAATGTAAAAAGAAAACAAGTTGACATCCTCAATGCCAAGTACTGCCAAAAACTAAAAAAATTTTATGTCGGCTGATCGTTTGGCTTAACCTTATTTAATGAATCCTGCATAGTATGAAATAATTTGACTATTTTAATAAGAAGTTTGTTTTTATCTAAGAAGTTTTGCGAAAAATGATTACTTATAACGTAAGTTATACCTTTACGGCTTATATTTGCAAATAAAAACCAAGGAAAAGTATGGAATGGTAAGGGATATAATACCTTACACCTACACAATAAGCTTTAATTATGCCATATGATGTATTTATCTGATTCTGCAGCAATTTTGTTATTGTTGTAGCAGTGTGTTGTTTACCGAGGCGGCAGCCCTTGCGGATGAAGGATTCCATCGGGTCAATCCGGTACGTACAACCGGCTGCCATGGGATTTGGCACTAATTTTGGTGGACCTTGATGAAGGTGTTCAGAAGGTTGCATACATACTCGTAATGGGAGCAATAGGAAAATTTGATGAAATATACCAGAGGTATGGTTATATGTAAATAATCAATTCTCTCTAAATTTTGTGCAGATCGGCCGCAAATTGTAAGACCTTAAAAGTGAAAACCGAACGAAGCCATAATCGCAACGGTAGATGAGAATATTGTACAAAATTTTGAGATTGGTAAATAAAAGGGTTCGTAAATACTTTAGAAGTGAAAATACGGCAATACATGTGGAAGCTATATGTAATTGTGAACTGATTTCTATTAAATTTAGAAAGGATTTCAAGTGCCATAAAAGAATCATACACAAAATTTTTAATTAAAAATTTAATAGAAAATAAAAATGTTTTTGAATCAATCATTTTTAATTGGACTCATCATCATCGGGTTATTCCGGTACGTGGAAACGGCTGCCATGCGATTGAATTACCACCGTGATCTTTGAAGTTTTCAATTAAAAAATTTATTGAACAAATTATTTTTTTAATTGAATCGTAAAAAAAATTTTATGTATAAGCGTGATTAAGTGAATGTTTATTTGAGTCTTCTTCTATTCCGATTACATGGGTATATGATTATCGATAACTTTAAAAACATTAAAAACTCTGATTGTCTCTTTCTTATACACGATGGGTATGTTATAGGCTACATGAAAATATAATGCAATAGATCTGTTCGCGTACTTCTCCAGTAAAATTTTTGAGGACACTAACACACTTAGTAATGGCCTACACCATTAAATTTTGAAACGGCTGATTTTATAGAAGAAAACAGCGGTTTTCATTGGCAAACGAATCGAGTGACACATTTTCAATACTTTCAATTACGTTTTTAATTGATCCAATTAAAAGATTAATTGGATATTGCGGAAATTTCAATAACTTTTTTAATTGGATCTATTAAAAAATTACTTATAATATTTTAATCCTTTTTTTCCAGGAGTTTCACATATGTAAACCATGACGCACCGAAATTGAGGGTGCTTCCTATACAGAGCGGTTTTCCGAAAAATTTCAATATAACATTTGCATATTTCCGATACTTTCAATTACATTTTTAATTGATCAATTTAATACATTAATTGGATATTACGAAAATTCAAATAATTTTTTTTAATTGGATCAATAAAAAATATTAATTGGAAGTTTCCATAACTTTCAATAATTTTTTAATTGAATATATTTTTAATAATCACCTTTTCAATGTGATTGCCATTATCATTTTCGTGATTAAAGCAGTTTCAATTAAAAAATTAATTTGATTAATTCATTTTGTGTTTCGGTGGGCGAACAAACGACCATTTTATTGCAATATACCATAAAATCGGACAAACATATGTATGGGCTATATGTTAATTTAAACCCAAATTTTATAGTCATTTTAGGAGTAATATAAGAAGTCATTGTGCAAAATTTGACGAAGGTCGGTTAAAATAATTAACCTCAAAAGCCAAAAAAAATTTTGCTTGCAAAATTTCTTGACAAATTACCAAAATATTGCAATGTTATTCTAAACATATATATGGGAGCTATATCTAAATCTGAACTGATTTCAACCAATTTGAGTATGTTTTGTCTCCAGGCCTCAAAAGTCAACTGTGCTAAATTTCAAGAAAATCGGATAAAAAATGCCTTCTGTACCCTAATGTTACCTGATGATGTAACGGTAATTTTGTTGAAAAAAAGGCTTTCCAGCATGCCCGCGAAGAATTATGTAAGCGACAAAAACCCCAGGAAATATCGAAAATATTATACTTCATTTTCGTAAATATACTTTAGTAGACGTCCAATACCAAATTTTAATGGCCAATCGTGAATATATCAAAAGTTATTCAATAAAAACCGTATTTCATCTTTATCCCATATTGTCCATATCGACTTAAATAACATTATTGGGGCGGGGTGACTCCAAGTTCCTACGCCTCTCCCAAAGATTTTCCGATTTGTTCGTTTGGGACAAACCCAATCATTTGACGCAAATTTGAATATCAGATTCGCACTCTACTGCCCTAAGAACTGTCATTTAAGTCCTATATTGTCCCTATCGACCTACATGTCCGTTTGGGGGAGGGGTGGGCCCAGAATACCTGACGCCGAATTTGGCCCTCAAATACCTACACTACTCTCTACGACATCACGAACAGTTTAAATGTTCAAAAATTGGCTCTGGGTTATTCCGAATTTGTGAACACTGTGAGACATTTGGACTTTCCTATATAATTGAATTTTACTGAACTACTTAAAAAATTGTCTATCTGTTTTGTAAGGGAACTTTGTTGAGATAGGATCTTATTGCATATAAATATGGAACCTAACTCTATTAAACTATATAAGAACCCCCTGCATATCCCATTTTCAGATCCAATAATTTCGTCTCATTTATTTCAACACATGTAATACAAAGCCACTTGAATATAAATAAGTATATGTACCTTAACATAAACATAAAATACAAAGTGATATGTATCCAGAGTTCGGTCTTGCCGAACTTAACAACTTTATATTTACTTCAATAACTAACTATTATAACAGAATTTGTTTGGCAAATAACAGTCACTAATTTGTATTACCTTATCATTACTATTATAATAATATAATTATTATTATTACTTAGCAAACAGTTGTTACCGCTGAAGAGAAAAACCATCGATAGTTTGTAGGTGCTGTCTTTCCAGTTGTATAAACTGTAAAAAATACAATTCTTATGAGGAAGAGGGGTAAAAAATGGGTCCCCTTTCCTAATTCCTGACCAAATTGCCACAAGTAAAATAACTGAATAACTAAAGTGATTCAAAAAACCACTACAATCTTGTCACTTGATACAATTATTGTAACTTAATTAGAAGCTTATTTAATGGGAGCAAACTGCTGATTACGATGAATTGGCGAGTGAGTCGAGTGACAAGTGGTGAAAAAAAATTAAATAAGTTGATTGCTTCCAAAAATTTTAAAATTTAAATGAGTAGCAATACTATTTCTTATTTTTAAACATAGACCAATTCATAAATCCATTAAAACTATAAAATTAAGATTTTTGGAATTGAAGTATGGGCCCCTTTCGACGGGCGTTCTTAGACAAAATATATTTTTTATCCATCACTTGGCGGTGTATATGTTTTCAAAATCGAAATAAGCATGCTAGGACTTGAGTGTCATTGAATATTGGCTTGTGAACATTCGCAATTATGTTATGTAGCATTAGGTGAAGGTTAGCTAGTAACAAAGTCATATGTTTGTTAGTTTCTATATGTAATTATTATGTTCGGATTTCGTTTATCTTAGCATTCCTTTGTATAACTCAACAAAACGAAGGAAATTTGGAGACGAATGTGAGAAATTATCGTCCAAAACCCTTTCCAGTGTTTGGGTTTTTTAATTGGTAATGCGTATTAGGTAATGGACTTGTGCATATAAAATGCGGCTCTTTTAAATGCATCTCTTAACATACAAACGTACCTGTCCAAATCCACTTGCTAAAACTTTTTTGTAGATATTGAAAAGATTTCCTGTGAACTCATCAACCTTAATGGTTTCAGCCAAAGTTGTGGTTAAAAATTCTTCATCATGAGCCACATTATGCATAAGTCGATTGATAATGGTCTGTAAAGCAACGGCCTTTTCAAATTCCTTTCTCGGAAAAGATGACGGTGTCAAGAGAAAGGGAGCAAACTGAAAAAATAGATATACTGTTTTTAGACTCATCATTACGACTAAAATAATGAATCAACATAATAAAAAAATAATTTATTTACATTTAATGAATCGGCACTAAAATTTGTTTTCGATCTCATTGCAGCTCCGTGCATTATGGCCCAATCTTTAGCTTTTTCTGTGACTTCCATCAGCAGCTCTTCCTTTATGGGAAGTTGCACACATTCTTCCAATGTAGGATTACCAGCCATCTTAATTAATTTTAACTTTTATCAAAACTTTTGATGCCAGTTTGTATATAACCTTCGTACCCACTTCAATGATAGGTTGAGCACACTTATTACTCCGCTATGATAAAAAGAACATAATCACCATGATTTAACAATTTTGCAATTAAATTTTAATTTTCTGTAAATTATAGGTTTTTTTTATCATTTTTACCATCTACTCACATTATCTATGTATAACAATTGTATCACATGCGTTTCATTAGCTCACACCTGTTGAAGTCAGAATTATTAGTAAACGGCGTTTGAAAGCTTATTTTAATAGCATTTATTTATTATTCTAGACGTAACTTGTCACACAACATTCCCAAGCAAACTAATAGAATAACAATAAATCATTAACTCTTCTTCTAAAATGTCAGCTATTTCCAAAGCAAACAAATAAAGGCGGCAGGCGTATCGACGAATAATAAAAACAGATGACGATTTTCGACAAATCGATTGTACGATTATACCCGATAATTAAATAATCGGGTATGATATCAATTCATCGTCGTTTGGCGATTTTGTTTTGTTATTTAATTTTAATTAATATTTCGCTTAGACCCCGTTTACACTGCTCATTAAATCCGGATGTAAGGCTCCCGTCAGCTGATTTTATAAAGGAAAAAACAGATAATCGAGCCACTAAATCCGGATTTAAAGAGCAGTGTAAATGCGGTTTTATGAGCTGCATACCTGCCTGGATACGATGGGTGGGGCAGCGCATAATGGGGCCATAGTAATGCTCATGGCGATACAATTAAAGGTGGTCTCATTTGTACAACAACCACAAATCATATGGTGCAATCCACAATCTTGCCAGCAAGCTGATAGACGTTTTGCCAACACACACAAGGAATGCTGTTTTTTATTTAGTACTATATAGTGCAAATCGTGATTAATCATTTATTATTATCCTCGTTGTCACGTGTTATCGATATCTATCCAGTTCAATGCAATGTTGTACTGGATGGATATCGCTAACATTGCATTTGTAAGGGTTGGTATTCTATTGGGCTTTTCAAGTGAACAAAAAAATTCATCACCGTTATTTACAAAACTTAGAGTGGGTTTCTCGTAGAAAAAATAAGCCTCCTGTTAACACATTTGATTTTTTCATACGCCTTGAAGGTAATTTAGAAGATATGGCAACATTACGCAACAATATCCAAAAATTTGCTCAAACATTAACGGAAAACTTTTCCTTTTTCCAATAAAAGAGAGTGTGAGAGTGAAAAACATTTGGGGAGTTTTGTAAACAACATGTTGCAAATTTCTACTGCAAACTGTGATTAGATAAGTACGAAAACACACCTAATATTACGCAGCAATTGGCAAACAAAACCACAGCTATATTTATCGGGACGTAGAGTCACTCACCGGCACCCATATGCCGGTTTAGGTTTATCGCTAGAATCAAGGTGGTGTCACTCGAGCATCTTTCACTCAACCGATCAGGTTTGACGGTATTAAGATGTCAGATTGTTGTTTGCATTCTCTTTGTTGTTATCTTCTTTCTCGAATATTCTCTGCTGATGTAAGCACGCGTATACACACTGGCACACAAATTTTTTTGCTTGTGTTGGCAAAACGTCGATCAGCTTGATGGCAAGATGGCGGATTGCACCATATGATTTATGGTTGTTGTACAAATGAGACCACCTTTAATTGTTTCGCCATGCGCTAGAATAAGCAATAAGCATATATTTAGGAAACTTAATTCCTTTAATCAGAAGAATATCACACATAAGCAACAAAACAGTGTTATTTTGATGAAAATACAAATATAAAATACATTTGAAGAAGATAATTTGTAAAACAAAGTTTATTTCTAAAACCACTTGATCAATTTACGGCATTTGCCACTCAAGGCAGCATATAGCAAGTTTAAAAGACTAGTTTTTATTTAATTGAAAAAACAAAACAAATCTAAATCTCACTTTCAAGTACCAAGGTTGCACATTTTTTTGCGTTGTTTTTGTGGGATTTTTGTGCAGAGTTGTATTTTTGCAACGCGACGTTTAAAAACAAACCTCAAGCTCTCATTCCTTTTCGGTCTTTCTGGAAACGAAATATTCGCCCTGATTGTACACACACGTTTCCGAAATGTTTAAAAAAAATCCAGAGAAAAATATTCTAAAGCCACTGTAAATAATGATTTTTATTTCTCGTCATTAAAGTAAGCACTAAATAATTGTCTATCGTTTATTTAACGATTTTCTATTCGTTAACGTAAACAGCTGATTTTAATGATGCCAATTATCGTTAAAAGTGGCTACTGAATACCAAATACGTGAATTTTTCTACTATCGCTTTTTAAAATAATCATTTTCTTTAAAACAGCTTATATGGGGTGCCCAAAAAGTAATTGCGGATTTTTCATATAGTCGGCGTTGACAAATTTTTTCACAGCTTGTGACTCTGTAATTGCATTCTTCCTTCTGTCAGTTATCAGCTGTTACTTTTAGCTTGCTTTAGAAAAAAGTGTAAAAAAAAAGTATATTTGAATGAAGTTCATTCTAAGTCTTATTAAAAATGCATTTACTTTCTTTTAAAAAATCCGCAATTACTTTTTGGGCAACCCAATAGAATTGCACTACTACTTTGTTTTGCATTAATACTATTGCTGTGTTTTATTTTAATACTGAATACACAAACAGTGCATTGGTAATTTATCGAGAACTTCGTTTTACTTGATAGATGTTATTTCCATATATTACAAATTTGCCGCAATCCCATGGCAGCCGGTTGTACGTACCAGATTGATCCGATGAAGTCCTTCATCGGCAAGGGCTGCCGCCTCAGTGTACAACACACTGCTACAACAACAACATCAAATTTGCCGTGTTTTATTTTAGTCCTATCCATTGATAGTCAGATGTTCGGGATAGAATTGTAGTGCAAAGTATTACTGGAAAGATATCGATATCATGCAATAACAGATAATAATAACCGATTAATCGTGATTTGCATTGCTTGCGTTTATATAGCGCAAATCACGGATGGCTGACATTTTATACAAAAAACAGGCCTGTTATATTTACGGATAATTGCTGTCCTATCCAGTACAAGTCAGATGTTTTGGATAGAATTTCAGTGCAAAATTGTACTGGATAGTTATCGATATCATTCGATATTAGATAAGAATAAACGATTAATAGTGATTTGCTCTATATAGTACTAAAATAGAACACGGCTACGGCTAAATTGTATATAAATTTGATAACTTGAGCTGAGAAAAACAATTGACAATCGATTTGTTGGAAGTGGATAAGTAATTCGTTTGCAAGTTGAAAAGTAATTTGTAATAGTATGAAAAACACTGTAACACCAATCCACATAGTGTAAGATTTTTACATGTTTTTCAGGTGATGTCTTCCATTTCATTATCTTCAACATTACTTTGTCGTTTATGTCTTAAATCATGCGTGGTCTACAACCACCTATATAAAGATAATCAAGAAAAAAGCAATGTATATTCTATTGCGTCAAAATACTTTGGACCACAAGTAAGACAGAAAATGAAGGCCTATTTTTGTTACCATTTATCTTATACGGAATTTATGTGCTTTTAGATAATAGATTCGAGCCATGGACAACCCGTTATCTGTACGGAATGCTGGCTTCAAATAAAGGAATTTCACCAATTCAAACAGACAGTAGTTGGTGCCCACTTTAGAATATCAAATCTGTGTCCAAAAACGGGTATGGTTAAAAGTGGTGTGCCCCAAAAAGTTTTCGTCATTGCACACAAAAATGTGCCTCCAGGCGACGACACTAAATATTACGATATATATGTTGTGGATGATGATAATTATACGCCACGAAACGTTGTGGAAAACATAGGTCCGCACTCTTCACCTAATGAAATAAATGTGTCGCAGCAAACTAAGGAGGGTTTGCGAAGCGATGAATTTGTGATACAAACTATGGACTTGGATATCAATAGTCAAGCATACCAATTAGGCAAAGCAAATGAACACATGGACATTGATTATGAGAAAAAACATGCAGAACAACGAAGAGATGAACAGGAATATGTGCCGGAAAGGAATATAATTGATCCCCTTTCTCTCTGCCAAATTGAAGTAGGCACTGAAGGTATAAAAGGCAACGTGAAATATACTTCATATTTATCTTCTGTTGACGGTAAATTCTATACGGTCGCTGAAGAGGATTCAAATCAAAATAATGGAGAGGAAATTTATCACGCAGAGGATAAAACACTTGAAATCCAAAAAGCTAGACGCCGTGTAATTGATCTAGAAAACGAAATAGCTCTTTTGTTCCCAGAATTGCCATGTTTACACTGCGAAACAAAATGTGTATCCTTTAAGCTGCTGCAGGATCACTACAGTCTTTATCATCCCAATGAGCGATGTTTTGTGATCTGTTGTAACTATAATTTCTTTCGTCGAAGCGATCTAGCCGATCATGTGGCAGTTCATTTGAATAAAGTTAATCATAAGTCTGATAAGACAGGAAGGAAGAACTTTAAAAGCGAAGCCATTAAGCATAATCGGTGTCCAAGGACTAATCCACACAAACAAGAATATATAAGTAAACTAGACTTGCTTTTGGAACAAATGAAAATCAATTTGCAATGTGGTTTATGTAACACACCATGCCCAAGTTTTAAACATATGAAATACCATTTCCGTGTAAAGCACGAGGATGATATCACTCACATTGTATGCTGTGGCCAAAAAATTTATGATTACGACCACATTGCAGAACATATGCTAAGGCACCAGGAAGTGAAAGGCCCGTTTGTATGCGAAGTATGTCATATGTCTTTCGAAGAGAAATCGTTTCTTAATGACCACATGGTGATGCATGTCAGTTCCATTTACAATTCCCAAAGAGAACAAGAAGAGTTAGAAACAGTATCGTCAAATAAAGCACCACAAGAGAAAGTAACAACAAACAAAAGGCGTTGTGGCGCCATGTTGGATTATGATATAGCCCAATGGATGCCAGATATTCAGTGTTTACACTGCGAGGTTACCTGTAAATCCTTTGCGCTTCTGCAGGAGCACTATCGTGAAAATCACCCAGAACATCGCTGTGTTGCGGCATGTTGTAAATATAAATTTAGCCGAAAAAGCGAATTAGCCGAGCATATACGTTATCATTTAAATCCCAAAGAGTTCACATGTGAGAAATGTGGAAAATCTTTGCGAGATAGAAAATCGCTAGAGAAGTATCATGTATGCCCCAAGCACATAAGGACCCTAAATAGATCATCCGCTAAGAATACCTTAAAAATAGACGCCTTATTGAAGCAACTAAAAATCTCTTTGGAGTGTGGACTCTGTAATAGACTATCGCCAAATTATAAGCTGCTACTGGCACATTACCGTCTGAAACATAGCAATGAAGAGTTCCAAGGCGTTTGTTGTGGTATACAATTTCTAAATGAAAATAGCATAGAGGAACATATTTTAAACCACCAGGAATTGAAGGGTAACTATGTTTGTAACACTTGTCAAATGTCCTTTGTGCGGGAGACGCATCTGAACGCTCACATGGACGCACATAAAAATACCCCTATAGGAGGGGACGAGGAAGAAAATTGTGAACAAACTTTACCCGAAATTGGGGCACTTTCTGCCGATTATGATTTATCTGCAGATGATGAACCATCAGAGAATGAGTTAGAGAAAAGACCTACTCGAAGAAGCGTCAAAGAATTAGATAATGCTATAGCTAAGTGGATGCCCATTTTACAATGTGAATATTGTGGAAAAACATTCAAAACATACACATTGTTGTTAATGCACCACAAACTACATCACAGTGCACGGAGATGTTATGTTGAATGCTGCCAAGTCCAATTTATGTATCGCAACAAATTAGCCGAACATGTACTACAAGCTCACATAAATCCAAAAGCCTACATCTGTAAAATATGCAACATACAGCTATCGTGCACTTTTGGACTAAAAGACCACATGCAAAGGTGCCATTTTGAAAATTCTAAATACCACTTAAAAAGATTGGAGGCTTTACTGGGCCGTATGCAAGTAAGTTTAGAATGTGGTGAATGCCGTAGGCCATGCTCAACTTATAAGCTATTGCAATCACATTTTCGTGACCAGCATACCGATAAAACATGCCACATTGTTTGTTGTGAAAAAATGTTCAACCAGCCGAAAGTGATAAGGGAACATATGTTGTTACATCGCAAGTTGACAAACAATTTCAAATGTCCAATTTGTCCTATGTCATTTAAATGGGAAATGGATTTAAATTACCATGTAGATGTTCATAGTAGGCCAGCAATTGATAATGCAAAACACACTGGAGAGGAATCGACTATAATATCAAATGCATCAACATCTTCAATCAAGGAGGCATCTTAATCGCCGATTACAAAGGCACCAACATACATATACGTGCATGGACGTATCATATAAATCACCGAATGTATAAAATGAAGTAAGGTATCCCCATAACAAAACTACGAATATCTTGTTCCATGAATTTTCATGATTTTCAAAAAATTTTATTCAAGATAAACTAGCAAATGTCACCTATTTTTTTTTTAAGCTTAAAGGCTGGTACTATGTTCTTTTTTCACAGGTGAAAATACAAGTTTTTCACGATTACAGTTTTGAAACACTGAAATACTTTATAAGTAATAAGGGAATGAAATCAGCAAGTTTTTAGCTCAAAATCTGGTATCTAAAAAAACTAATCATGAAAAAATTTCGCCAAAGCAAATATAGTACCGCCCTTTATGGAATAAAAAATATTATTTATAATTATACAAATAGATATGTATATACAAAAGTATTTCTAATAAACATATAAAAACTTTATAATGTCTTGTTTTTTTATAATTTTTAAAAAGTATTTAGTAATGAGAATTAATAATTAAAATTTCTGGTTAACGCAGATATTTCAATTCCTACAATCTTTTCAAAATACTTTTAGTCTTTGGACCTGTGGATCCAAGAAAAACACAACAAACCGCTCAAAAATGGCAATTAGATTCTCTAATGTCTTTGATCCTTTGTGACTGAATCCTTTCTTTCAGATGATGTATCTTTTCCAATACAATCCAAATATCATCCTTTTGTTTTAAGGCAGCAATTTCATATTTTTGGGAAATCACTTGTAGTTAGTACAATTTTGTCGTGTGAGAAGCCAAGTAAATCTTTAAACCTGCTTATAATTTGGTATCCAGACTTAATTTTGTACTCTCCAAACTCTAAATTATTTAACTTCCCTATTGTGCTTAGCGCGGCAGTGTCTATTCAAATTTCTTCTACTTGTGAAGGAACGTTCACATAAATCACATTTAAAAGCATTCGGATCATTGTGATATCGTATATGTTCTTCAATATCATGCCGCCCAGTGAATTTGACCTGGCAACAAGTTATATAACTCATGACACTGGGATGGTTTTGGGTAAAATGTTGATGCAACAAACTAAAACTTGAACATGTAACTGCACACAGTTCACATTCTAGATTTGGTTTCCATTTGGCAATAACTTCATCAAGCTCTTGGATTGTTTTGCGCTTGGGTGCTGCTATTTTTACAGAACCTGAAAATTTTGATTCACAAGTTGTAGTGAAAGAATTTGCAGCTTCCATCTTATTGTCTGGACATTTTGTTACATCATCCTGATCTTTAACCATTTGATGCATTCTGGCTAAATGATGTTTTAAATTATAAACAGATGTAAATGATTTGCCACAAATGTTACATTCTGAAGCCTTGGGGTTGATATGCAAGCGAATATGTTCCTGCAATTTTTGACGTCGATTGAATTTACGCTCACAACAAACTACAAAACTAGAGTCATTGGGATGTCTCTGTTGAAAGTGTTGATGTATAAGTGAGTATTTGGAGTACGTATCCTTACATAAACCACATTCCAAATTTGGCAACCATTGGGCTATTAAATTATCACTTTCCTGTCTGGCTAATTTTCGGTGTGGTTGATTTACCGAAGGTTTCCTCATAGATCGGTACAAGTCATTTTTAGTAGAATTGACGTTTTCCGCTGCGTTTTCATAGAATGTGCTCTGGTTTTGGGGTTGTTGTTCAATAGTGCTACTTATAGTGGCATGTTGTCTAAGGACCAACTCCTCCTCTCGCTTTCTTTTAATAGATCCTTTTGTTTCTCTTATTTCTAGCAAATCCATTTTTTCTTCATCTGAGCCATAATTGGAGCAAACGGAATCATCCTCAGTTGCATTTAAAAGTAAATGTGTTTTAATTTTCTCAGCAAATTCAAGTTCCCGCATTGTGACAGTATCGGGCATAGGACTTGTCGCTCCATTGGATTCATTGTTTGCAAATGATCTTTCTTTGGATTTATTCATTAATTTGAATTTCTCTTCGTCAATCTTGAATACAATGTTATTGCTGTATTCTTGGTCCTCAAGCGATGTGTTGAACTTAAATTCCTCCTTAACTATAACATCATAGTAGATTTCAGCAGAGTTGTCTTCATTGTTGTTTATAGAAATTGATGGCTCATCATAATAGAGTACATTGTCTGTATCGCAACTATCTTCGTTTTCTTTTTTAACAACAATGTCCTTATGAATTTCTCGCTGTGTGCTCTGTCGAGCAATATCATTCAAAAGACTTGAATGAGCTTGCAGAACAGACTGACGAAAATTGTGGAAATCAAAAATTTGATTCAAGCATTGCTGGCACATCAACTTTGCCCCATTTTCTTCTGTGGAGGCCAAAACCTAATAGCATAAATGAAAGTGGATTTGTAATTATAAAATAATTTTTCCTTGCCTATATATCTCCCACCTCAGGATCGAAAAATTGGGTGACTACTTCATGTGTTCGTTGATCATACACTTTTCTGCAGTCAATGGAGCTTTTTAAACAAAGCCAACATAAGCCTAAGCTAGACATGATTAATAAATATATTTTAACAGTATTTGCTTAATTATGGAATAATTTTGTGTGTAATGCTTTATTTCCCACAAATTTTAATATTTCGTTTGATTGGAAAGTTTAGTTTCAGCTGACTTAATACAATCGAAGAGAATCAAAGCAGAGAATCATCGAATATTAAGCGGCTAAATGTACAGCAAATAATAATTATAACAAGTTCATTATTTTCATTAAACTGCGGAGTATAGATTGTAAATTGTTTGGTTCCAGTGTATGATTTACGATTTACATTATTTTTATTCTGCATGCTCAACTCTGCGTAATCTGTGTTAATTCCATTTCAATACAACTGCTAAGAATTTTGCACCTGTTTAAGGAGGCAACAAAGACTCATGGTACAATTAAGAGGTAATGTCAATAGCACAACAACAAAAAACTACCCTCAACCAAACTACTCAGTTTCAAATGCCATCAATTGAAATTTCAAAATGGTTTTCGAAATAAACATTGTTTCACAACTTATCTTCTTCAAATGTGTTTTAAATTTGTATTTTCATCATTATAACACTCTTTTGTTGCTTATGTGTAAAATATCAGATCAAAGAGAACATCTTTTTAAGATTTTAGAAAAAATCACAGCCTTTGACATTTGGATTCACTACAAAATTTAAACAAAAATAAAAAAATTTTACTCAGCTGTTCGCTTGACCTCACCTTATAAGTGCATCCTGAAACACCCATATTCACAAAACTTAAAACAGCTTTATGGTAGGTTTATTTGACAGTTCTTTAAAGGAAATCTCTCAAATAAGCCTAATTTAACGACATTTTAAGTTTTGTGAATATGTGTGAAGGACTGTAATGTTTGAACGAAAGAAAATGTGGTCAATACAATAATCTGGCTCCAATAACCGCATATTGCATTGTGACGGCTGCATCTTGTTGCCAATATCCCAATATTTTTTATATTTTATTAGGGACATTTTTTAGCTGCTTCGGTTTTTACTTATTTTTTTTATTTTAATGTTTGGCCTGCCAATTTCGCATTTGACAGATGAACAGAGATGGGAACACATGATGCTAAGACAGAGTTGGATCTCAACGGCCAGGGTCTGGCAAACTATCACTTTTCAGAGAGGGGATGTCATTAATAGGACGAGAGAGCCAGAGTTAACGCGTGTTTTCGAATGAAAAATTTCCATTTTTTTTCTTAGATTGACAACTGATTTGAGAGAATGATTGATTGAGTTCATCCTTTTCCTTTTGAACTTGTGTGCTGACTACATCATTAAAAAAATTGGCTCCGGCAGTGAAATAGTTTTTATTTAGTGGTGGCAATAAATTTCTTTTTTTTTCTTGATTTTTTTTATGGAATTAGAAGGTAAGTGAGTGACAATTGATAAAAAAGTTCAAGATTTGGTAATTATGTGTACAGAAAAAAGGAAAATTTAATTGAAATTCTAAATCTTGAACATTTTATGAAATGTGTGAGTGTGACAATTTTGCCTTGATAGAATTGGAAATAGTCAGTGGAGTAGTGCTAAGGTACCGTTTTAACCCATGACCATGTGCAGCCACATTTTAATGTATATAATTTGATTATGTATGAAATAGGGGCAACGCAAATTGCGATTATTTGGTTAAAATATTTATCGCTATTTATAAAAAAAATATACTTTAAATATTTTCAAAAGTATTAACTTGTAATTTTTTTTAAATAAAATTTGTTAGTTGTCCACGTGAAACGGCATATTAAGCCATTTGCAATTCGTTAAATTGTTTAAATCATGGTCATAGGGTAGGTACATTACATTACTGGGGCATACAGTCCTTGAATTTCATTTGATTGCATTTTGTTAGACCTATTTGTAATTTGTTTTCCTCTTGGTGAAATAGGAATCCCATACCTGCACCATCTTCATTTCTGGCCACAAACGTGCTCACGCTTGTACAGTACTTCTGACCTGAGGGTGCACCCCAAGTCACAAACGTTCCACATTGAAGCCCCCATAAATTCATAAGACAGAGTTGGCAACAGCACAGTAAGATTCACGTAGTATTCATACACCTAATTGTGTTTGTCTTTGGCTTGTCGATTATATCATTATCAAGAAAAACTAAAAAAAAAAAAAATCCAAAAAAATTACCATTCTTCGACCAAATTTGGATTCTAAACAAAAAAAAAAAAAAAAAGGAAAAAGATAATAATAATTATTAATATTCAAAGAAATGAAAGAACATACAGAAATATAACGATAACGAAAGTTATAAAAAGACAGATTTATTTTTAGGAACTATTAAAAAAAAAATATCATGAGAAAGTAAAACAACTAAAAACAGAAACACATAAACTTATGTACATATACCTATAAAATCTATAATCTATAAAAAAAAAAAAAAAAAAAAAAAAATCACATATATCTTCTTTAGAAAGATGTTTTTTTTTTATTTGTTTCCTACTCCACTTCTTTCTAAAGGAAATATATGAAAATTATATATTATATATATTATATTATATTATATTTTCTTTTAAGTGGTTAGACAAAAAAAAAAAAAAAAAAAAAACATACAAAAATACAAAGCAGAATATTTAATAATACATATATGCATATATATATATTAGAATAGGAAAGAAAGAAAATCAAATTAAAAATATGTTAATATATGTCATCGAACAAAGCTATTATAAGACAGAAACCAACTGATTTTTTTTATAATTTAAAAATTAAGCAATAATGAATTTCAATTAGATCTATATAAATATATTAATTTGTTTTATAATAAAAATTAAAAATTTGTAATGTAATCAATTATAACAATATGTGTTGATAATATACGGAAAGGCTGAGAATGTAGTGGAAATGTAAAAGTGGGTTAAAGCTCGATAAGGGGTATTTTCATTACAATGAAAAGCATAGAAAATACCATGGATGACTGAAAAGTCATAAGGGGTGGGTCGCCTTTGAAGACACAACACCAAAGTCTTTTATGATACGAGAAATTTGGAAACGAATTCGAATAATGGGTGACAAGGGTACACATAGAGAAACGAAAGAGCTGATAACTTTGATTTCCGTTTCCTTTTTGTTCAAACTTGCCATTTCCTAGTAACATAATATCTTCCGGTTTATAAATATATCTTGGTACGAACTAAATTTAAATGTGAAGCTTCAGCGGAAAAAGAACCTCCCCATCCGGCGAGCTAAGCCGCAGCCAAGACCGTCGTACCGTTCCCGCTCAACCAAATTAAAGAGGTTGTCACAGCATAAATATAAATAGTCACGAAAAGTAGACATCACTTCTTTGCAGCTGCCATAAATAAATTATATATATTGGGTTGCCCAAAAAGTAATTGCGGATTTTTCAAATAGTCGGCGTTGACAAATTTTACCACAGCTTGTGACTCTGTAATTGCATTCTTTCTTCTGTCAGTTATCAGCTGTTGCTTTTAGCTTGCTTTAGAAAAAAAGTGTAAAAAAGGTATATTTGATTAAAGTTCATTCTAAGTTTTATTTAAAATGCATTTACTTTCTTTTAAAAAATCCGCAATTACTTCTTGGGCAACCCAATAAATAAAGAATTCGAACTTCCCAAATAGACTGATTGGTGGCGCTTGTGAATATAGACAAATGAGAAATATCTAAATAAGAACATGCAGCAAACAGAATTTTGCTCTCAATGACATGCAGTTTAAGTGGTTTGCATTTTCTAAATATGCCTTATTTTCTTTCCCGTGAAGGAAACTATGGTTTAATGCGCGTTTATAGGATTTCGGCAGTCTTAGCTTCCAATATGTGTATTTCACTTACATTTATTTCTTTTCTTTTTACTGTAAATTTGCAGAGTTGAGAGCTTGCAAATTTCTACCGGGGGTTATTCCCTGCCGAAATTAACAGCATCGAACAGCGGTTTTATGAAATTCAGGTGTTTAATTCAAATAAAAAGCAAAAGAGAGTAAAGACTGTTCTAACTCTCCTGCAAATTTTTATTGGAAGGGTACGCGATCAGATATTAAACCCCGTTTACACTGCTCTTTAAATCCGGATTTAATGGCTCGATCATCTGTTTTCACTTTGTAAGATCAGCTGACGAGAGCCTTAAATCAGGATTTAATGAGCAGTGAAAACGGGGTTTTTAGATAATATCATTGATGCAGAGTTGATTGGTGCCCATTTCGTGAGCATGTAATTTCATTGGCAATTAATTGAAGCGAATTTGTAATAGCGTAGTGACATGTCGCTACTATTTTGCTTATAAAATTTAGTACCACTTCTACGGAATGTGTTCAAATTTTCATCGTCACCCTTTTTTATAATGCGTTTTGCTGTTGTTCGGCCGAAAAGGCGATGTCAAAATTAGGCTTTAAGAATAAGAAGTCTATAGTCTATCATGGCGAAACAATTAAAGGTGCTCTCATTTGTACAACAACCACAAATCATCACACACAAAGAATTTTGTGTGCGGGTGTGTATACGTGTGCGTACATAAGAAGATAATATTAGAGGAAGAAGAGGACAACAAAGAGAATGCAAACAGAAATCTGACATCTTAATACCTGACCGGCTGCTAACAGCTGTTCGCGTGAGACCATTTTTAAATCCATCTTGATAGTCTATGATTTATATACACTTTGCATTTAGAATTCGTCTGAAGCGGACGCTTCGGGATTCGATGCTTAGTCATCGTTATACACAGTACAGTTATAACTGTACATTGGTTTTAATTCTGTATTTTTAATACACGTGTTTTAATTTACAGT